>NC_051430.1:34809862-34832069 GCF_001649575.2 Kryptolebias marmoratus
CTGAAACCAACTTCAGCTTCGTGGAATTGAAGGAGAATATTTTCAGCGAGTTCCCTCGGTTGTGTTTCAGCGTAAGTGGCGCTCTTCTTCTTCTTCTGGTCTTTATTTTAGCAGTAAGGTAGCAAAGCTGCGCTCTTTTTCGTAGACATTGAGTTTGGCTGCAGCTGCACACAGTTGCAGCGCCTCCTACAGGAAACTGGTGGAGAACCACGCCAGAACCACGCCGTTCAAAAGCCTTGTTTGGATTCAGGTTTTTATAAAACACTGAGGTCCGGACCTCGGGGTCCTCAGTGGGAGCTACAGCCCTGCATGCATCCATCCATCCATATATAATCCTTTGAGCAAGTTCTGGGTCTGCCTCAGGGTCTTCTTCACTGGAAAAAGCTCAAAAGGGAGGTGCCCAGAAGCTATCCTAATCAAATGCCTGATTCATTGGTTCATCTCTCGCTCCATCATGCCATCCGCCTGAGGCAAAGACTCTGCTTCAACCCAGAGGAAGCATTCCATCTTTTTCCTGTTAAGAAACATGACCTCATCTTAGCTGCTTCACGCTCAGCTGTTAATGTTGAAGACGCTAACAGAAAACACATCACCTGCAAAAAGCAGAGTTGACGGCCTGAGGTTCCAAAACCAGAAATAGAACAAGCCTTACTTTGTGCCAAGAATGTGGATACAGCTCCTGCTTTGGTTATACAGAAACTGGATAGGCCTTAAAAGCAACCCTGGCACCCAATATTCCCACAGCACATCCTCGATAAAATGCCTCAAGGAACACAATTGTAAACCTTCTCTATATCCATAAAATACACGTGAAATCAATGTTCAAACTCTGATTCCCCGCCCCAGCAACGTTGAAAGGGTGGCCTGGTTCACTGTTCCACAACCTGGACAAAAGGCACAACTACTCTTGAAATTTAGGAGATAGCGTTTTTTCCAACATCCTGGTGCAAACTTTCCCTGGGAGGCTCTAAAGTTCGTTTTACCCAGTAGCTTTTACTTCCTGCCATCGTCAGACTCTTCAAAGTAAAACTCACCCATTTTATTTTTCCCCTCTTCATACTTCACCCGCTGAAGAATGTGATGGACGATGCGACTTCTGGTGGCGTTGTTAAAAAAGGTTTCCTTGTTGTGGATGATGAAACTGTAGGTAAAGAAAGAAGTGCCTGTGTGACTGATATTTGAGCCAACTCAACTGTGAGAGGCGGTGCCAAGAATGTTTAGAGGCAAAATATAAAAAAACAAACTCACTGATGGATTCTTGAGCGACTGAAGGGGGCAGTGAAGCTTTCATTCTCCTCCAAGTACGGCAGAGTGTCGCTGTCAAACTTCATGGGCTTGCGGGGGAGCCATCCTCGAAACTGGTTGATGCGCTTCTCCATCCTGAAAGAGCGGCTTTATTAAACACTGCAACAGCGGAGCATTGCTTTGAAAACTAGCATGCAGTTTCTTGGACTGAACTCCAACCTGCTCAAAAACTTGTGCCGTCGGTGCATGTAAAAGATCTTCCTCCTGTAAGTGATTAAGATGAATAAAGTTAGAACAGGGCCATATTTAGGCCCCCTTTGCAATGGATGATGACCTTGCTATGCTCTCCACAACCTACACCAGTGGTTCTTAAAGTTAGGGTTGTGAAACACCATGTGGGGAGTCTTTAGGACACAGGTGTCGAACTCCATTCCTCGGGGGGCGCTGTCCTGCATGTTTTAGACGTGCATCTCATCCTATGACTCTCAGACTGCAGCTACAGAGCAGAACAATACAACTATGCGTACACCATTTGCGCTAGGTTGTTTTCATGACCTTGTCACAATCTTGAGGAAATTTTCACCTGTACATATGGGAGGTTTATGGTCCTCCACAATCAGTTTTAGCCTTGCCGGGATTGAGAAAATACCATTCAGCAGCATGAGAGGACGCAGGTAAAAAGCAGGCCTGACCACGATAGGAACAAGTGAAGGACAACTGAGCATGGCATGGTATTTATTGGTGTGTAGAGAGTGTGATGCATGCAGGCCCCACATCATAGGAACACCGTCACTGCTACTAAGGACTCCAATACACTGCCACCACAGTAATAAGTCACCACAACCTCACTATGGAAGATTTGTGAATGCTCAATGCCTTCCACAACCTATCACATGTATTGGTTTGTTCTTAATACATCTCTGAACCCTTTGCCAAGACTCTATGAAGACTGTCGTGTTCTGACTGATTTTTCTTTACTTCATCATCCAGAGTGAAGGGAAGGCATAGACAAGACAAGCAGCTCTAAAGTAATATTTGAAGACCAATTAGACAAATGTTTGGATTTTCAAGAACAAACTATAAGGGGCATTATATTGAGAAAGACCACGGGCACACCAATTAGAGACAATAAAGTTTAATGGCACTTTTATCACCTGTGTGTTAAGGGGTTTTGGTATGTACTGCATGTAGTATTTCATGAGAGAGATTTTTTGCATCTGCCTCGTTTTTTCTTGTTTTTTTGTCTCACCTGAAAGGCATGCGAATGTTCATGAGTTCTGCATAGTGACAGAGAACATCCCATGGTGCATGAAGCTTGAGGAAGATCACATCACTGTTTGTTAAACAAGCCTGTATGGAAGCCAAAAAACACACAAAGCAAACACAATTTCAGCAAGTAACAAGAAGCATAAAGCGCCGTCTTGCAAGCTGTTGCAATCCTCGAATATGCTCTTCTTCTCTCAACCCTGTTCTGTCTGACAGTGGGAGTTTGTTCAAAACGATAAAAATTAAAAGCAAACTTAGAACGGACCTAAAAATAAATAAATGACTCCGTGTAAAAACGGTTGAAAGACACATCCTCCATTGTCTCCCCCTGCATGTTTTGAATAATCATCATGAAGACGCTACAGCACCAAAGAGAGTGGTCGAGGTAATTTACATCAGAGGACGTTCACATTTTCTTTTTTCGAGTGACACTTGAGTCGAACTAGAAACAGCATTACACAAAATTGCTATCGCATTTGTTGTTTTGAGAGTAGGCAGCTTTTCAGAAGTCAGAACAGGAGTTGGTAGTGATCCATTTTTAGGCACAACGTCACCAAAGTTTCATGTATTAAATTGGCTTGAGACATCAAATCGCCTTACCACAAACACAAATAATGTGTAATATAATGGTTAGACAGGGCTAACTAATGCATTAGCTGCGCTCACAGGATTAATGTCTCGTATTGTGGAAGAGGATTTCATTCTATGACTTAGAGGCAGCTGCAGACTGCAACTTACCAATTATGGAAGAGAAGCTATGTTCGTGTGTAAAGACTGTTCGTTTGTTATTGCCAGAAATTTCCAGGACAAGGAGTTTGTGATAATAGACGTTTCCTGGAACCAGACTCGGCCAGCTGTTCTGGCTGGTTCCCTGTAAGTGTCGTAGGAGTTATGTAAACTTCTGATCAATCACGAACTGGTCAGAAGTATGCAATACACACCAATGTATTCAGTCTGTTTAAATACGCCCAGTTTCAGAGATACTTGGGGATCCTTTGTGGATTTTGTGATGATGATAAGATGTGACAGTTAAAGAATCCCCCGTGTTCTGGCACTGAGGAGAGAGATAGTGGCACTCATTTATTTCAGTGTAAGAACTGCCTTTAGATCCCACAAATTGGTGGCCTGTACGGGGGATTTCAGAACAACTGGCCAAGTCTGGTTCCAGGAAACGTCTGTTATCACAAATTCCTTGTCCTGGAAAGTTTTGGCAATAACAACTAAACACTCTTTACATACGAACATAGTTCTTCCATAATTGGTAAGCTGCAGTCTGCAGCTGCCTTTAAGTCATAAAATGAAATCCTCTTCCACAGTATCAGCTCCAAAAACCACCATGGGTAACTCTGCTTCCATTGTTCTGTGTTTTCTTTAAGCTTTTAGCGGCTAACATTAAAGGTACTCATTAATAAAGGTCATCAAATGGTGCAGTTTGAAAGAGTTTACTCCAGTAGTCTTCCAGATATAATAATGTGCATTTCTTAAATGCAGGCATGCATTAGATGTAAACAAAGCTGAAAACTATGTGAAAGTTTGAATCACGTGATTGATTGTTGTCGACCAAAACAGGTGCCAGTTTCCAATGACACATTTGATGAACCAAGAGGCTATCATGGCAGGAAATCCCACTCAATAAACCACTTAATGAATAGAAAACATCTTTACCTCCTTTTCCATGTGTAAGCCCTCTGCACGAATGTTTCGCTCAAATACTTCCCTCTTCTCTGACTGGGAGCTGGACTTCTTGTAAACCAGGATGTAGTCTATGCAGCTTTTTCCATCGCTAAAACAGAGACCAGTGTATTTACTCTTCCCCTGTGGACAAAGAATAACAAAAGAACAGTATTAGTAGATCTGGGGTCCAGTAGATCCATTAGTAGATGATCATTACAGATCATCTACTGTGGATTTCAGGTTAATGAATATGTAGGCCTTAATCCCAGACTTTAATCTCAAACTCACATTACTCTAAACAGTAAATATGTAGTTTGAAAATAGCAATAGATAATTTAGAAGCACCACTGACCTCTGGGATGCCTAATTCAGACTTGGTGTTCTCGTCAAGGATACTGCTGTGGGTTCCAGGGTTCAGTAGGGTGGAGTCATCGTCTCTGGATGAACTGCTGATGCCCTCTGACCTTTCCGTCTCCAGCAGCACTTTGAGATCTTTCACAGCTGAGGGAAATGAATTGTAAATCAAACAGAGTTCAAAGTGGACACATTTTTAAGTGCTACTTTTTACTTTTTCTGACCAGATAAGTAGAAGTTTATACTTATTTCACCTTCAGCCCCTGCAAAAGCAGTTTGGAAGAAATAATCCTCATAGTGATGCTGACATTTGATGTTTTGGACATAATTTGGTCCACGTGCAGACCAATGACGGGTGGGTGAAGGATTGAATTTGCAAGGAGCTGCCATGTTTGGAACAGACACCAGAGGACATGAGTGGGGATTTCAAGACAGTAGCCAGAATGTCCAACAGTCAGTCAAAACAGTGATTGATGATCACCGGATGAAGAGGACGCCTCATAGACAACATATTAAACAGTATTACCAGGTTTGATAGGGGTCCTTTTGTGAGTTTGCAAGTGGTCATACTGCCCAGCATGTGGGGTGTACACATGTCAAATGGTCCTTTTTGTGAACTAATGGGTATGTGATGGCACATACACGTCGTGAAGGTCCCAGTTGCCCAAGATGGACCACACCAGAGGATGATCGTCTCATTGCGCACCAAGCATCACAAAATTCCTTAATGTTTGTGTGTGCCATCAAGGAACACTATCCTGCATGTTTTCATTGTTTCTCCTCTCTTCAGCAGGTCTTTATGTTCTGAAGAAGCCTGTTAATCACTCACTCATTCAAATCAGGTGTGTCAAAGCAGGGAAACAACTAAAACATGCAGGATAGTGTTCCTTGATTCCTTGGGAATCACTGATCTAATAGACCCTTTTCATCCACACTGTGTCTCAGTGACTGTGAAGGCATCCTATATGATTTAGAGTGGTACCAAAACCAAGGGGTGTGGACTAATGACAAATGTATCATGAATAGATCTCTATGTTGTATCTCCACAAATGACACTTGTGTTCTTGTATGATGAAACCAAAGCCAGAGGACCAATCCTGTCTACGTTGTGGATAAACACACCAGCGTTTCCCCTGGCAGCATGATGTGGAGAGCCATCGAGTCTGACTTCAGAACACCTCTGGTAGTGATTTGGGAAAACCTGATGGCACAGAGCTAGTACCCTGGTACAGTGTATCAACAAGATTGTGCTCGTCCATACACAATACATGCATGTGTGTGGACTGCCTGCGTCACGCTAATCTCCACCACTGGCTGACCGTGTCCTTTCGCCAAATGAACAGAAGTGATCAGCTTGGGTTTAAATCTCAACCTAGACCTGATCTGTTGGATGCCACAGGAGTGCATACAACAGCTGTTCCATGACTCCATTCTTCAAAAGGTAATCTCTTCCTCCCTTTTCTATTCTATGTACTATTACTATTTGTTTGACCTTTGTACTGTTCTATCAGGTATTATGTAATACTGCACAATTATATCAGCTGTAGTGGAAACAAAATTAGAATGACTGAACTTAGTTTGTTGTGTAGTTACAACCAACCCTTTCTGTGATGCCATGCACTGCTCTGATGGTTCAGAACTATCTAATACTATCAGAACAATCACAAGCTGACTTCTTGAATCATTGACAGAGTTTGATCAAACGAAGGTTTAGAGAAACTTCAGGCCCTGTTGGTGTTGTGTCTCACCCAGTGGAGGCGCATGGTCTTGGATGCTGGAGTCCAGAGCCTCGGCAGAGGATTCCTCCATGACGTCTTCCGTCTCGATGTGCAGACCTGTGAGCGGTCTGTCCGCTGCCTTGAAGCCGGATGTCGAGGGCTGCAGCGGCGCTCGGTGTCGGTGGGGGCTCTGTTGCTTGGACTCAGATCCATGTAGAGACAAACTCACATCTGAAAAACACAAACACTTTAAAGTTGATTACATATTCAGATACAAATTCATTTTAGAGGTCACAATCTACTTCTAAGACTAGACTTAAGAATTTCCTTTTTGATAAATCCTATAGTTAGGGTTGGCTTGGGTTTCCTGAGTTATCCCTTAGTTATCTTCCTGTTAAAAGGGAGTTTTTCCTTTCCACTGTCGCCAATAGGCTGCTCAGGATGAGAGACTGCGACAAAGTGAAGATTCAACCCAATCTGCTGGCCTCCTTAGATAGATAACGTTTACTAATTGGCTTTAATAGTGTATGTAAATGTTTTTGTACAGTGCTCTGAGACGACTCATGTTGTGACTTGGCGCTATATAAATAAACTGAATTGAATTAAACTTTGATTTGGACAGTGTGAAGAGTTTAGTGACATCTAGTGGCCAGTTCACAGATTGGAACAACATAACCAGCAAACTTCTAAAGACTTTTTAAAGGGATGCAATTACTGCCCAATTATTTTGAGTTTGACTTTAAATAGTTGAATTCTGTGAACACTTTTCCCTACATGCCCAAAACACAAAATGTCCAGGGTTCGTGTCCGGACCCAAATTAAGTCTTATCTGGACCCAGATCGGTAGGTAAATTTCCATCGAAGTATATTTTTTCTTTCCTTTAAAGTAAGTGTTTATTGATTTTAGTAAAAAAAAAATAGCAACTTTTAGGAAAATGCCCCATGAAATCAGGCATTTTAGCCGCAACAATCACAAAAAATCCTGGAGGGACTAAATATTAAAATCTTCAATGCAAAGCAAAATAAATCTGTAACATAGAAGTATAACAGCAGCTTTGTGAATCCCTATTTTTTTTAATACACCTGCTTGAAAAGTTCTTTATTTTACTTTTAAATGCTAATTTATTTTTACTGAAAAGTACAAGGATCCCCTCATTTCATATCATGAACTCTTTAAGACTCTCTGGATTGTTAACCAGTTCAGATTTTAGTGGAAGTGGAGTAATTTGTGTTCTTGTAATGCTTTACATGGCAGCTTTGAATAATCACCACTGTCTAAACAGGTTTTAAACAATCAAACACGTAATGGTGCAGCCAGTTTGGATAAAAGCCTCAATTTTCCTTCTCACGACGTATTGATTTCTCGAGCTTTCACCGATTCAAGGGGCTGGCTTCTCTCTGCAGAGGGGACCAGCCGGTGGAAATGACCATCACGGCTAGAAAAGCTGTGCAAAGAAGTAACTGTAAATGTGACTATATGTGCTCAGTCAAAAAATAAATAATAAAGGGTGACAGAAACAGAAGAATATTGGGTGAATAATAATAGGGGTGATGCAATCCATTGTGACTCTTAATGATCCTCTTTTCCCCTCCACACTTAGAAGAACTTTTACAAAAATAATCATAAAGGAAGAGTCATAAAAAGCTACCGGTGCAATATGTTGGCTTTTTGAAAGTTGCTTTTGTCGATAAAAAATAATAATTTCAAGATGGTACAGCAGTTATTTTTTTATGTAAAATGGTTTAGCAAAAATAAAAATCCATAAAATGCTTATGAATTCATTTTAAAATCTGCTTTCCCTACCTACATTTTTGACATCATCCATATTTTATTGGTTTTGGTTTTGTCCAAAGTGCTACCCCCGAATTACATGCTGAACCTCCACAGTGGATCAGTGATGACATCATCATCGCCATGTGATGTCATCACTGTATGTTGACGAACTCTGAGCGCAAACCTCCACCAAGGCCATATAGGGTCGTTAAAACATTGTAGTGATCGCAATAACTACCGAAACAACCTCAGCGTTTCCTAAAATTTCATTAAATCTGTTCTTTACTTCTTTAATTAGTCTTGTGCACCGAAAACACACCTCCTTGGTGGAGCTCAATAAAGACGGATTGAATTGGATTGACAGCTTCTTGAACGGAACTCAAGTTAAAGCTGGTTACGTTTATAAAAACAGATTTTGCTGCACGGTGGAAAAGAGGGAGGCGGTAAAGTCTGCCCAGAGGACCATCGAATGCAGCCTACCACCCATTAGTGACATCTACACCGCCAGATGATGGTACAGAGCCAGTTGCATCCTTCGTGACCCCCCACCCACCCTGCACACAAACCGTTTACCCCCCTCCTTTCATACATTGAGCCTTGACCCTCTGAAGATCCTGTAACTTTATGACAGTAACTGTTCCTGAGGGGAAAAAATATTTTATTTACATAACAGCTGAAAAATACCATTTATTAACACTTTTTTTCCACCATAAACTAGTCCGTCTATTAAAGCTGGCTCCGCCTCAAATTGAAATGACTCTTAGCTCCTTGAGTGCCTTTAGTTTGACAAAACTGCACAATTCAGTGTTTGAAAAAATGTGGGAATTTTTATGATTATTTTTGATACGATAAATAAGGGATCAAAAACACTAGAGGGAAGTTAAATGACTGGGAGTTTACAGGAGCGTTTAAAACAAATCCAACTAAGTAAAAAAATTTTCAATAAACTTTTAGATTTTGTCTGGAATGGACGTGTTCATCGACAACACCGAAAAATAAATAAAAATAATAACAGAAACACAAATAAATGTGTGGTAAATTCATCTCCAAAAGATCTTCTGTTGCTGCTGCTGCACAGATTTCTTTTTTTAGCTGTGATTTTGGCTTAATTGGTTAATTTGCTGCCCTAGAAACCTGCGTTTCGTTCTTATCGTGAGGTTTGAATGACAATAAATCTGATCTGATTTATTGGGAGAAGACAAACATACATCGATGTCAGAGACAAAGTAAAACAAAAATACTGTTCAAAACCTTTAAACTCATAATAAGGATTAAACTTTGAAGCTGTCTACAAACCCCAGTGAGCTGGGTCTGTTTGTCTGTAGCTGTGAATATATTCAAAGCTTCTCCACATTTCAATTAATTGAACTGAACAAGTCTGTATTTTCTGTTGGGCGGNGGGGGGGGGTCCTCTGGAGAGCAGGAAGACTTAATCAGGAGACTGGCTGACTTTGAGGTCTGCGATCTGAATTTTCACGTGTGACAGCAAAGGCAACTCAGCCGGATTTTTCTGCTGAGATGTAGTTAACAGGGACGGAGACGGGGGGGGGGGGGCAGCTTTTAATCAGTCGCTAGGCGCAGCTAATAGGAAGACAATAAACTGCCTGAAAGTGACAAATATTGCTCACCGTTGAGTTTACGATCCCATTTCTGAAGCTGTTTATGGGCACCCATAGAAAATCGCTACAAGAGTTTCGATGTCTCTTGGTATCCCAACAACAATACTTTTTTTTGTTTTTCAGCAAGATATCTTATGGACCACTGCACAGATTTGAATGCGAGTCTTAGAAAGCAATCATCTACAACTGATATACTCCAACTGTTTGGATTCAGCTCAGATCAAAATGGCCACCACAAGCAATCGAGCTTAGCAAACACAAAAATGGCTTTAACCCTGTCAATTGACAGGTATTGGGGTAAAATCTGGTGTGGTAGTAGCCGGATCTTCCTCTCCGTCCTCTCAGCTGTTAGATTGTAAATACTGATCAGTAAACAGCTGGAACTTGTTATTTATTAGCTAACCTGAACATTTCCAGGCCTCCTCTTGATGCTCAGACACAACTTCCTGCTGTCTTTCAACCACTTTGAAAAGCTTTCTTTCCTGCCTCCATCTTTATCTTTCTGCCTCTCCATCTTTAGCTCTCTGTCATCAGACGACAACACGACACGCACGAAAACAGTGGAAGTGGGCGGGGCTTACGGCACGCTGCGTAATGAGTGCTTTCTCACATTTAGCCTCCAAAGTCACCAGATTTGTTGCTAGTCGCTTTAAAAAAATGCTAGAGGGATCTGAAAACTCGCTAAATATAGCGTTAGTGACAAAAAGGCTGCGTGCGTGGTTTTTTTTTTTGAAATACAAAGTGTGGCGTGTGAGGGCCAAATGCGGGACTTTTGGCTGTCCCACACAGGGTGATGCGGGACAAGGGACAGGGGGGCTAAATGCAGGATGGTTGGTAAGTATGACTTTGTTTGGATTTGTTACTTTGGAAACACGGGATGTACGTTGTAGCACAGTGGCGTGCTTGTCATTCGAGGAAACTATACTTTTAAGCAATATAAAATGCACCATTTATATAGGCAAAAATTATGCATTTATACTTTTAAAGTCTAGCTGTTTTTTAATCCATTTTATGCAACACAGAAATGCGTGGGATGCTGCCTTACGGTGACGCTAGCATGGTTACCCACGTACCTTTGCGGTAAATTGTTGTCACTTCATTTTATGCTCTTATTAAATCTCCCTGTTTTATAGAGTAGGCTATAAAATTTAAAACTAAAATGTAGTTGTTTTTTTACCAAAAATTGTCAGATCAGATTGTCATCGTCGTTTACTGTCAAAAAACAGACTAATAGAAGTTTTTTTTTAAATGATGCATTTTCATTGGGATCAACTGTTTTGACGCCAGATTACAGCCCGTCGCTGACCTGGTTTTCCTCCGGCGCTCCAGAGCTGCTCTCATTAGTCGAAGGGAAAATTGCATACTATAAATATTGGCTCCCGGGGGGAGTGAGGCGCCACATATTAACCTACATCGTGCGACCGGTTAAACAATACGTCCATCAAAGTTTAACGGCCGTAACACGAGCCACAGCCGATGCATGGCAGCAAACACAAAGACCTCCTCCTCGGATCTGTTTCAGGACGCACCGTTTCCATTTGTCATCTGCTTTTAATCCTTTTCTGCTCTGATGTTACTGCAAGAGCCATTCATGCTCATGCTATTGTTTTTGTTTTAGGCCAGGGTTGTCAAACCAAGGGACGCAAAAATTTGGTCCTAGCCAAGCGCCAATCACGATCAATATTTATTAAAAATTACATAAATTAATTGGTTTTAGATGCATTATGTCAAATCATTCATATAGAAATATCAATGACCTTTTCCCAGTTACAGATTATACAGAATTTAGAGCAAACAGACTTTAATGAACACAGACAAATAGATCAAACTTCAAAAAGCTCATCATTAGCACCCATTTCTTACGCCTCACTCAGCTTTTAAATGAAGTTTTTAACATTAAAACAGACAAAAACCTGATCATACAGAAATTAAAACTATATATTGTTGGCTTCTAAGTCACTGTCAGAGAAAACTTCAGTTTTTTTAAACAAAATAAGAATCAGAGACTCGATCTGAACCAGACTGGAGGGCCGGATGAAATGTTACAGAGGGCCGGATCTGGCCCGCGGGCCTTGACTTTGACACATGTGTTTTAGACGAATACCCCAAGTATTAGTCCGCTCAATAGATTTAATTGATGTTGAGGTTAATTTCTCCCCCTGGGACGAAGAAATGAAGCAGCAGAAACAGGAAGTTAAATGTTTTTTTTTTACTCCAAGTGGTTATTTTAAAAACGAAATCCAACTTTTACTTATAGATTTAAACCAGAAATGTCAATACAGCTCCAACAGATTTAAAAGCTATGATTTTTCAAACGTTATTGCCAACATTGTCGTGCTCTAAATAGATCCTGGAGACGATGCTCAGCTACCACCACACTCAACGTTACTGCAGTGTTCGTGTCATTAGCTGATTTATCGCAGCTGATTTTTTATTTTTAATGGCAAAGTTTTAAACGCAGATCTGTTTGTGCTCGGCGTGCGAGCTGGGGTTCAGTCTCAGCGACCACCACGCCAACTCCCCCCCCCCCCCACAGCTGTGAAAGCTGGTAAAAAGGGCGTCCATGTTTTTGCTTGTGTGTGTGTGTTTGTCTGTTAGCGAAATATCTTGTGAACTACTGCACAGATTTGAATGAAACTCTCAGAAAGCAATCAGTGGATTTACAGCTCCAACCCAAAGCAAGATGGCCACCACAGCTGAGCAACCTTAGCAAACACAAAAACGGTTATAACTCAATCAAATTTGCAGAAATTGACCTAAAATTTGGCGCGTTGGTATCTAAGACTGATCTCCAGCTCATAGTCTGAGATCTAACGGATCACACAAGATTTCTTCTTTTAAATTTTGTCTCTAACTGTCTGTCTGTTAGCAAAATATCTCATGAACTACTGGACATATTTTAATAAAACTCTTAGGAAGTAATCATTGGATGTACATCTACAGCTGATTAACTTTTAGAGTCACCCAAGGTAAAGATGGATGCATCAGCGAACTAAACTCTAAAAACATAAAAACACGCTTTCCTTTAAATTTTGGCTTTAAATGTGAGCGTTGACCCTGTTTGTCTGTTAGCAAAATATTACATCAACCACTGGATGGGTTTTAATGAAACTCTCAGAAAGTAATCATTGGATGTTCATCTACGAATGATCGACTTTTGGAGTCACCCGAATTAAAGATGGACGCCGCAAGCAATTGATATTAGCAAACACAGAAATGGCTATATGGCAGGTAATTTTACAGATATTGAGCTAAAATTTGATGTGGTAGTAGCTGAGAGTCGTGCTCAGCACACGGTCTGCACGAGCTGACAATATTCCATTCCATCTCATCATAAAATTAGTTGAAAACTCATGAAGGGTGGCGGGTGACATGCATTCCTTCAAGGTCTGAATATTTTGGGGATGTTTTCACCAGATGTTATTGACGCCAAATGGAAATCACTTCATCGATGCGGTACGCTGTCGTCACACTCGAATATCGAACTCAGACCACATTCAGGCTGTGTGTGAAGCAATGACAGGGGGGAGGATGGAAGAACGGGAGGCGGGAGGCGGGGGGGAGGGATGTGTTGCTAAGGGAGAAAGTGTTCGCTCCGTTTGGATGCACCCATCATTGCCCTTGGGTGCATGTTCTCCCAAAACGGATGATGCTGACCTGCTGCTGGTGCCTGGGCAGCACCGATCCAACACACACACACACACACACACACACACACACACACACACACAGATCCACAGCCTCTCTGGAAGAGACACAACCCCGTGTCTCAGAGGTGATGCGTCGCGGACGGCGAGGACGAGCGCGAAGGAGAGTTACCGTTACAAAGGAGCACGGCTGGGAGAGTGCGTGAAGGTCATACGAGAGGAGGCAGCGCAGAGAGAAGTTCGAGCGAGACACGGCGACACATGGACGAGCACTGCAGCAAAAAAAAATAAAAAAAAGTTAAAAAAAAACCCCTCATCTTCTCTGCAGAACAAGCCGCCTTTGCTTCAAGACAACTTGACGACACTCACCGTGAGAAGGTGGGCAGAGGCACAGAGACAGCTTCCCCCCTCTGAGCGGAAGACCAGCTGAGCCGAAGCCTGATTACTACACACACACACACACACACGCACACACACACGCACACGAGCGTGCAAATGACCTCGCTGAGGAAAACAAACAAACACGACGTCCCACGAGGGACACCAGCATCCCCACTTTTTACTCCAAACACTTCATCCCTGCATCCTCTCATCCAGCATCTCTCTCTCTCTCTCTCTCTCTCTCACACACACACACACACACACACACACTGACAGATCTGTGAAAGAAAAGCTCTCAGGTGTCAAAAATCCTTAAGGAAACGAAACAGGCATGAGTAGGATGTTTACAGTGGAAGGGGAAAAAGAGGGAGAGAGGGAGCGAGGGGGGCGTGTGCAAATCATCAGCTTTCCTAACCGGTCGTCCCCCGGCAGCCAATCACAGATCAAGGTGCTCTGACGGCGGCCAATCAGAAAAGAAGGGCCGTCTGTGTCGGTGTTGCTGCAGCTCAGCACAATGACAGTTTGGCACTGATTACAGTGTCAGCAGGTACCTCTAATGGAGACTCAAGGGCACACACACACACCTACACACACACACACACACACACACATGCTTATTGGAACTTGATATCAGGTAAAAACAGATATACTGTATGCAAACATCAAAGCTGATATTTTCACTTAAGCGTGCAAAAGTTTGGGCACCTCAATTACAAAATTCTGCTGCAGTGAATACGGAGTTAAACTGGTGTTTAAAGGCTTATAGGGAATTTAATATTTATTAAAAAAAAATACAGCTGCAAACAAAAAAAAACCCCAAACAAACAAGGTAAGTGACCAGCATGCAAAACATTTGGTATTATTTTACTCTTTTTATTAGAAATACATTGAAACTGCTTCATTTCTTCAAAACAGTCTTTCATTTAAAAATCTGATTCGGCATGCTTGCTTTATTTTTGTTTTCTTCTTATACTTTTAGCTACCATTTTGATAAAATTAGCAAGCTTTTTGCTACTTTTTGCTTTCGGCTCATTTTCAGCTTCAGCAAATTGCAGTAAAGTCCTTCAGCGCTCAGCATCCACGCTGGATTTCTGCAGAAAGTCCATTTTCTGACACCCTGTCTGCTTTTAACACGAGGCTTAAAACTTTCTATTTAATGAATCCTATAGTCAGGGCTGGTTTGGGTTTCCTGAGCTCTCCTTTAGTTCTGCTGCTGGAGGACAAACTGTCCACATGTCCTCACTCTGCTGCTGGAGGACAAACTGTCCACGTGTCCTTTAATTCTGCTGCTGGAGGACAAACTGTCCACATGTCCTCACTCTGCTGCTGTTTTTACTCGCTCTCCTCTCCATGTAATTATTTATATCGTTAAAATTTGTTTTTCTGTCTTTCTTTCTATAGAAACCCCACCTGGACCCGTCATTCAGTGTTTGTCTGCGTCTCCTTCCTGTCCTCTCAAACTCCAGCCGGTCGAAGCAGATGGCCGCTCGTCCGGATCCTGGTTCTGGTTCTGGTTCTGGTGGAGGTTTCTCCCCGTTAAAAGGGATGTTTTTTCTTTTTATTGCTATCTCTGTGTCGCTCAGGTTGGAGGGTTGCACAGAAGTGAAGATTTAACACAATCTGATAGATTTCTTTTACTAATTAGCATTTTATAATACGATTGTATTATAATAGGAAAAAAATCAACTGTAATTGAATTTGATATGGTCCTGTTCTGGATACAGAGTAAGAAATTTACCCAAAAGGGCTCAACCCATGGATATTAATCCTTTTTTTAAGCTCGCTCCTTCCCAACTTCCCATTTATCTTTTATAAATTCTAAAGAATGTGAAAAATAATGTAATGTTCAAATAAAAAACAAGAAAATCAACCCAGTGTTGCTGTGGAAATCAGGCCATCATCTACCTTTTTAGCTACAATTACTGAAATTACAGGAAGAAAAATCATAATAATATAGTATCGTGTTAAAGAAAGTAACAGATTTATGACCAAATAAGTATTTCCCCAAATATTTAGGTCAAAAGATGAGCCTGTGTGAGGAAGAACTATAATCACAGCAGGGTTTCCAGATATGCTCCATCAGCTCTTTTGCAGAAGCATGAAGCTGGTTGCAGCTTTGTCTCCAGACAAGACCTTCTTGTCCCTTTTTCCTCAAATCTAAAGGCTTTCTAATGAACACGTGGAGCGTACTTGTGCTGCTGTCACACAGGGTCTCCTGACTGGCGCTGCAGGTGGGCAGGGGGGTGACGGACAGTGATGCGGGGCAGGAAACGGGCTCGGGGTGCTCGCTGACGGGCGGCACGGCCGAGGCCTCCGAGTGGACGCAGTCCGGACTGGGGAGATCTGGTCCGTTCCAGTGGGAGAACCCGATGGCCACCTGACCACCGAGGTCGAACCCTGTCGAAGCAAAACAAAAACAGAGAAGCATTAAGATTATTTCCTAAGCAATGGTGCCCTCTAGTGGTCAACACTATAAGACTGAGGTCAGAACGACATCAAGCGATTATCATTTTACAGTCAGCAACTGCTGCAACCTGAAAAGTGAAAAATTTGTTTTTAAAATGAGAAACATTGGAACATAACTGCATGAAAAAAATAGAAATTATCCTTTTTATTTTCCACATTCTGGGCTGCTTTCTCTGCCTCATGACGACATGCAGACTGCAGATCCAGCTCTATAAAATTTGGCTGCCGCTTGTTTTCTGTCCAATCTGGGTAATAATATCTGTTTTTCACTTTTTAAATATAGGATGTCAGTTTTTATTCATCTCACTGAGGATGTTCAGTAGGCTGATTTGTTTACTACAAGCATTTTCATTTATTATTACAGTCAAAACTAGAGACAACCTTTAAAGGCTGATGTATGGAGGGCAGAAAGCGTCAAAACCTTGAATAAAAAGAAATACATTAATGGCAATAAAATTTGTTAATGTATCTATAAATGTTTTAATAATAATAGAAATAATAGTGTCTTGCTTTAATATTTTACAGCTTATTCCAATTTAATTTACCATGTGTTCATTATTGCACAATTTCCCCTTACCTTTTTGTTCTATATTCAGTCTTCAAGAACTGTTTATATTTTATTATACTGTTTTAAAGTTGTTGGGTAATTTTAATATTTACAGATACATCTTCTGTAGTATTTCTCGTATGCAGATTTTTGTTAATGTTATTCATTTTCCCTATGTGCCATTTACAACCCCAATTCTAAAAAAAATGTCTCATTGTGTAAAATGTAAATGCAAACAGAACGCAATGATTAGCAAAACTCATAAATGTATATTTTATGAACAAGGAAGCATAAGGAACATATCAAATGTTTAAACTAAGACATTGTACCTTTTTTTTGGGGAAACAAAAGTAATTAAAAAAAAAAGTTTTAACATGAACAACAAAAGAAAAGTAAAAGAAAGTGCTACGAGTCAGAAACACCTGGAGGAGCGTTTTGTAATGAATTAGGTCAACTGGTCAAAGGTCAGTTAGAGGACTGGGGATAAAAAAAAAAAGCATTTTAGAGAGAATGAAGCTCTCATCTCGTAAAAATGGGCACCACCGAATCCAAATCTGAAATTCTTTTTGGAAACCACCAACACCACATCCTCTGTCCAAGAGAGGGACGAAGAACAGATCAAAAGTCTGCCTCTCTGATGGTATGGGGGTGCATTAGTGCCTCTGGCATGGGCAGCTTAGACGTCTGGAAAGGCTCCATCAATGCAGAAAAGTCTACAGTTTGTGGAACAACATCTCATATAGAAAAAGTCTTTCATATTTCAGCAAGATAAGGAATCACAAACTGAGAGCCCAGGTGCAGATTCTCTCCCCACTTAAAAACATTTCACTCATCATAAAACCAAATATCCAGCAAACACCCAGGACTGTTGAACAGCTAATTCAAAATTACCTTCTTTACTCTTCACTGTGTTCCATTGTGAATAAAAATATGGGGTCAAAAGATTCAGAATTCACTGCATTCTGTTTTTATTATTCATTCATTCCCATTTTTGGACTTGGTTTAAATGAAAACAAAAATAAATTTAAAAAAAATAATGTGCATTGGATTTAGGGAAGTACACTGACAGAATATAACCTGAGTTTTTTATTGAGTTTTGAACAAAACAACTTCGTGGCTGAGCAACACTAAATTTCCACATTTATATGTGCAAAAGGAAGCTCATAAAGGCATGCACTTTTATTGCTTTATAGTTTTTTTGACAGTATGACCTTTTATGAACATATTTTATTGAATCTGTTTTAAGTTAGGTGACTTTCTGTTAAAAAAGACAGAGCATCATGGCAACTTAAAGGTTCTCTGTTAGCAAAATAGCTCAAGAATCACTGAACAAAGAAATCGGAGGGTTGACATTTACAACCTTTGGAGTCAACCCAGTTCAAGATATTTTCAAGGTTTGGCCAAAATGTCTAGAACTGAATTTTAGTTTAAATCTCTGGCATGAAAGAAATCATTCGATATGCATTCCTTCAGTGAATGCTAAGTTTTTAAATATTATTGTGTGTGACAAACTGTTTAAACTTTTATGTTTATTGTATTTGATTTTGTCATCTGTTTTATGCTTTATTGCTCACTACTAACCAAACTGCCCGTAGGGGGAAATAATCATACTTTGAACCTTGAATACAAACTTTAAACCTGTTTTCAGTTGTGCTGAGTAAAGAAGACACTGAAGGTCCTTTTTCGCCGAATCAGCGGCTTGATTATGCAATATTATGTTTCTACGGAAGCCCAGAAAGGACAAACTGAGAGAAACAAACTGTGAATTTAGATACGAAACCAGACATAGACATTTCCAGAACCTTTCACTTTTACTTGGTGCTTCTGCATCGTAGCCAGAAAAAGATCGAGTAAAGCTTATTTTAAAAAACAAAACTTTGTTTTCTTTATCATTTCAGATGAATGTCGTCTGACTTGTGATCCCGTTGTTCGGTTGCGGAAACGGCGACAAACTAAACAATCGGCGCCACGCAAAAGTGTCGAGGTTTATTATTAGCTAGTGTAGCATCCTTTCACTCCGGTGTTGTTTTTGAGAAAGAGTTATTTTATAAGTCTACAAAAAATTATTTAAAAAACTATTTGGCTAACCATTAGCCTAGCTTGGACAAAGACTTATTCCCTTTTCTTCATATTCTGTGAATTATGGCTCATAAGCTGCCTAAATACCGATAACTATTTGACTGTCATAGTTTTGGTGTTTTGTTTGGTTTTCTAGTTCTTGTTCTGCTGTGTTTATCTTCTGAAATTGTGTTCATGTCTTGTCACTTTCACCTCCCCAGTAACTTGCCACGCCTCCTTCTCTCATACCTTGCTGTTCAGTTACATTCCAGTCTTTCATGCCACACCCACGTTACCGTGACGACTCAATCACTGCCATCATTCTCACCTGTTTGTAATCACTCACCTGTGTCCATTTTCCTCCTGATCCTCAGCCTTTAAATACCGGTCTTTGTTCTTCATTCTCTACTGGGTCATTCCGTTCCATGCTGTGCTTTTCACTTCGTCCACTGTTGTCTCGTCTTGTTATACCTTGCTTTGTCTCTTGTTTTGAATTTTGGATTTTTTGTTATTGTTAGTTTTGCTGCCTTGTCAGCCCTTTTGTTTTGTCAGTTTATTTTAGTTAATAAATTAGCTTCCTTTAAAACTATGAGTCTGCGCCTTGGGTTCGCCTCTGTCTCCACACCTTATGACAGAGACAGAATATTACGTCATAAATTACTAGGCCAAAGTAAAGTATCTGTGATGTCATCACAACATAAAAAATGTCAGACCACGGCAAGTTGAAATTAAAAAAAATGACATGACAAGACTTTTTTTTTGTAAAATAGGTCATATTTTTCCTTTCATGCCGTCTCCAGAACCATAAGAAATGTGAAATGTTGTGAAATTCTAAGGTTAAACGAGTGCTCGCTGTATAAAGATGGGTTTTTAAATAAAATTATTTCATAAAATGAGATTTTTCTGACTTGATTCCAGGTAGTATCTGAGTTACCAGGACAAAATAAACACACACACACCCACATGTCTGTCTCTCTAACTTTGCGGGGACTTTCCTTTGACTTCCATACATTACTACAGCCTAACCCTGACCCTTACCAGTACATAGCTAACCCTAAACCAAACCTAAACTCAATTCACACCTTAGTCCTAAACCGAACCCCTAACCCAAAAACATCATTTCTCCTTGTGGGGACCCACAATGTAGCAAATACAAGTACACACACACACACACACACACACACAGTTTCCTGCAAAACACAAAGCCCAGCAGATTTTGGAAGTACATCAGCAACAAACAAACACTGTCCAATCAATAACAGAAAAGTGGAACGCCTGGAAGTCTCTGAGCCCCCACTCCCAACTCGCACATTCAGCTCAAATTCTGAGCAGGAGGGACCGTACATCATCACATCTAATTCACATTACAGCATTTTACAGCCACGAACCCCCCAGAGGCCCATCACACAGTGCGGCATGACTGCATAGAAAAAAGGCTTCCAAGAAAAACTGTTTGTGCTCCCGTCAGCACTCGTCCCGTCGAGAACAAGAGCAGATCTTTATCTTTCTGTCAGATGCAATATGAAACCAGCTCATGCATCAAATAAAACCTCCGAATGATTTCAAAATAAAAAGGAGATTTGAATTTGGTTTACAGTTCTCTCCTGCACAGTTGGGACGTTTTCAGCTCCTGAATGTTGGCTCAGGAACCAGACATTCAACTCAGACATCAGCATGATTTATGCAACCGACCAAAGGATTTAAGGAACAGTTCTGCAGAAAAGTCAAGCCCTGTTGCAGAAACAGTTTCATTCTGACGGGACTGATGAGTTAAAAGCTAGAACAAATGCAGCCAAACCAAAGTGGATGTGAACATTGTTTCATAAACTTGGAAACAGCTGTCAGTTTTGCATTTCACAATTAATCTGGCAGAAATAATATAACATATCTGTTGGAAATGCCCAAACCAGCCATTGGAAGCCATAGGAACCAGCCCTGATAAGAGAGCAGCAGTATAACAGAGGATTAAAAAGAGTGGGATAGTCTCATATACTGTACAGAGGGATTGGCTACTGTGCAGAAAGGATGCACAGCTTTTTTTTGAAGCTTGTAACTTTAAATAACAAAAGTGATTTACATTAGAAAAAAATCCAAGGCACTCTAAAGAGTTTGTGAGGAAAAAACATTTAAAAATGTTCATTTTCCTCAACGAGAAATTGCACAAAGTTTGGCGAGTGTAATGCAACCAAACTTGGTTTTTACTATTTTTTCACAAACCCTATAAAGTGTCTTTGATTATATAACCCTCCATTTATATTTAAAGCAAAAAGTGTCATTTATCACTATCTAATACAAAGACCCAGCAGCTCCTCTAGATCTTTTGTCTTCAACATTTTACTGAATTTTTTTATTTTTTTATTTTAGAAATATGTGTTTTGTTACATTAGGTAACCCTGGTTCTTGCTTTTCAAATGACCCGGATGACTGATCCACCTGAACTGGCAGAGGCCGTGCTGTAATCCACACCTGGCATGCATCCGAACGACCTCCAAAACTCTCAAAGCGCGGACATAGCGTGTTCTAAGCAATATCTGTGTTGCAGTCATCAGGAGAAAAAAGTGCCCCCCTGGCTCTCTGAGGAGAGCGAGGCCCAGATATGTAAGCTCCTCCACCTTCTGGTGTCCTCGAAGGCTGAAAAAACAAACGCAGGTGCAGATATCTGGGCCGCAGGACACACTCAACAAGGGGAAATCCATGAGGAAGATACAGAGCTGAGCAGTAACGCTGAAACACACCTGCAGTAATATACAGCATGTGCTGCATGTTCCCTCAAGATGTTTTAACCCAAAATATAAAAGAGTGGACTTACACAAACCAAGTTACAATGTTTACAATTGGAACTTAAAGCACTTCTACTAAACAAATTACTAAATAACTTGTGCAGTGAACTCTTTCCAACAGGTCACATCTGCAAGCCATATTTTATTGCAACCAAACTGGGCAATGAAAGATACAAACCAGAACAAATATAATAGTCATATAATCTTAATCCATATTTACAACTTGGTGTTATCTTGACCTTCCTGCTCTACGTCTGCTGCCACGATTAGAGCTGCTGATAGTTGGGTTTTGAAAACTAAAGACGAGTTCTTGTTTAACTCTCTTAGCTCTGTTCATCCACATTTCAGCCATATGCCCCCCAGGCCCTGATAGTTTCTCTAGGTGAAACCACTGATTGGTTGATTGATAAGACAGACCCTCCAGGATTTTGCGATGTTGCGATCGCAACTACTAACGCAAAATCACGCAAACCCAGCGAAATCGCAACTTTTTGCAACTTTGTCCAAAACGCCGCAACTTTCCTGCAACTTTAACCCAATATTTATTGTTTCTGAAGTGATTCGCCACCGTTTCTGTGGTCTAGTCTCTTCTTTGTGGGTTTGTGTAGCGTGGAATACAAAATAAGCCCAAATAACTCAGGAAGAAGACACGTGACGTCACTTCCTGTTAACATCAGA
>NC_051430.1:34832278-34836609 GCF_001649575.2 Kryptolebias marmoratus
TCATGAATGTCAGTTTAGAAGCTATCAAAGTTCTCAAATAAAGCACCTTTTGAGAATGTCAATGTTTGTTGGGAATTATCTTACAAAACTAGGAAGGATTTTTGGTTTAGATATTAAAAGTTATGGTTGTTTATTGATTTTAGTAAAAAAAATGCAACTTTTAGGAAAATGCCCCACGAAATCCTGGAGGGACTGAATACACATAAAAACTGTAAAACACGGAAAGTGGAACAATCTAATAAAATAAAACAACACAGTATAAATAACATTTATAAAATCATACATGTAAAACAGTAAGATATATAAGATAAGTATGGATACAGTTCTGTTTTTGAGTTTGTTTTTTGAACTTACTGAAACTGGTTACAGACTTAAACTGTCAGATAAACTGGCTGCCTGTTTCCTTCAACAACAACAACAAAAAAGGAGGGCGAGTAAGAAAATATATATATAAATCATTTGAGGAAACTAAACTTTTAAGGAATATAAAAAACAGAAAGCATATCCACTATTTAAGCCTTCACACAGAAAAATATTTGCTTACTATCAATGAGAAAGACTCAGAGCTGAAAATGATCTCCTTTAAAATAAAACATAAAAAGAAAAAGGGTACATTACGAAGCGAGAGATCTGTGTTGAGCTGAAAGTATCCAAAAGGTGGATGTTTCTGAGTCTGAACAAGAAGCAGAACATAAAGAACCAAGATAGATCCAGCAATGGCTGAGTAAAACCAAGAAGCTTATATTCTTATATGCAAAAAAAGGAACCTAACTGAGTTCTTTACTCTTGTGTTGTATTTTACAGATTGGCTAAGGGTGCAGACTGCCTTTCAGCTGCAGTAAATTCCTACAACAATAAAGGAGAGTGAAAGATTATAATCGATTAGAACTTTTGGGAACCTACAGTGATGCTGACTTTCTTCTTCAGGCCGCAGCTTTTAAATATCAGGCAGCTCTTTTCAACGTAGGAGAGCCAGACTATAGATTGTTCCGTTTGGAAACCGAATAAAGCGAGGTCCAAAGCTCTCCCTCAGCACTCCACTGGCTTCTTTATTTTGTTTTAATTATTTTTTATTTCAGTGTAAAGGTAGGGTAAGCAAAAGGGTCAGAAGGTGAACAGAAAAATCAACATCAGCCACCCGTTTCAGTTTCCTGTGATGCCTTTTATTTGTTCATTGGACAAACTTCCCCCAGCTTCCAAAAACACACCTGTGCCTGAGTGGACTAAGCCACAATGAAACAGACAACAAACATCTAAACAGAAAAACAAGAATAAAATTATTAATCTAATTTACAAACTCATCTACATAATGAAATGGTCTGCAAAATAAACCATGTGATACAAGATAATCAGAAGGTTACTTTGAAGAAAAACAAAAGAAAACCCTGTAATTGGTAGAACCCAGTCAGGTAATCAATGACATCATCCAGCCATTTAAGCCCCTCCCACACTCCTGCCCTGCTGCAGATCAACAAGGGACAAACAATGGTGAGTAAAAGGGGAAACAAATACCATAAATATACCTTGAAACAAAAGAAACAAATTTAACCAATGGTCCAGAAGTAGTAGCTTTAAATAGATGGAAACTGCAACATAACGCTAACACAAACAGAAGTAAAGATGGGCAGAGGTTCCAGAGTCTGCAGAAAACTGTCTTCCACAAAAAGAATTAGAAAGACTTTGAACAATCTTTTGATGATATTGGGAGCTGATATTGGGAGCTGAGGCAAAGTGGGAAACTTCTGTGGTCAGACACATTAAAATCTGACATTTTTAGGGGAAATCAAGGATGCCTCTGCCTCCGTTCCAAAGAGGAGAGGAACCGTCCAGCCTGTTATCAGCACACAGTTCAAAAGCCTGAGATCTGAGAGAATAGGAGCTTCTTGCCCACGTAGCATCAGCAGCATTCTGAATATTTTATTAATGAGGAGGAATACCTCAGTGTTTCTCAAACTTACCGATGGTGATCTGACTGACGCAGCTGTAAAAGGTTCCCGAGGAGACATTGTGGCTGCTGCTGCTGGGTTCACGGTCTGTGAGAAAGGCCAGAGGAACACATTACACGGGGTTTTATCCAAAGCAATTTACTGTGCAGCAAAGGTATTGATTTTTTTCTTCTGTACAAGTGAACATTCGCTAGTTTAACCATTGCTTTTGTGACATAAAACAAAAATGCTTTGGCAGTCCCTGCAGATAGAATGATAGGATCTATCCTGCAGTTTCAAATAGATTCACAAAGCTACAAAAGTCTAATCAGACCCTCCAGGATTTCTCGATGTTGCGATCGCAACTATTAATGCAAAATCAAGCAAACCCTGCAAACTTTGTCCAAAACGCCGCAACTTTCCTGCAACTTTAACCCAATACTTATTGTTTCTGAAGTGATTCGCCATCGTTTCTGCGGTCTGGTCTCTTCTTTGTGGGTTTGTGTAGCGTGGAATACAAAATAAGCCCAAATAACTCAGGAAGAAGACACGTGACGTCACTTTGTGTCTGCAAAACATGTGAGGAGAGCTGCAGACCAGGGACAATCCAGAAATGCTCATGAATGTCAGTTTAGAAGCTATCAAAGTTCTCAAATAAAACACCTTTTGGGAATGTCAATGTTTGTTGGGAATTATCTTACAGAACTAGGAAGGATTTTTGGTTTAGATATTAAAAGTTATGGTTGTTTATTGATTTTAGTAAAAACAAAATCACAACTTTTAGGAAAATGCTCGTGAAATCAGGCATTTTAGCCGCAACAATCACAAAAAATGCCCGCAAAATCCTGGAGGGACTGACTAAATAACGGCTCATTCTGCTTGACGGGGATTGGCGTGTTACAGGAATAAAACCCCTCGTTTTGCAGTGTTTATGTACCGAACCACAGTCGGGCCACCTTCACACTGGATGATAACCCTAAAAACGTGCCAGAATGTGGATGGTCTTTGCAGGGTCTTGGTGAGCTCTTCAGGGGTGCATTAAGAACGCAATGTGCGCCTCATTATGGGTGATAGGTCATGGCATGTCTAAGACTTCTGTAGCGAGGTTGCTGCAGTTTATCGTCACGGTGTCAGTGTCTTAGGTGAAGTGAGGTTTGACCTTTGAGAATTTGAAGCATGCTTGGCCTGCCTCACTGACCTCATGTGTCGACAACCACTGGGATTGTGACAAGGTGACAGAAACAACCTAGCAACAATGTGATATCTATGGCAGTAGAATTGTGCTACCATGGCTTCTAGTGAGTAGCTGCATCCTGCTACAGTCCAAGTTGTGTCAGGGCGGGTGTATAGCGCATGATGAGGGTGTCGGAGAGCGCCATGTAGGGCTGTGCAAAAAAACGCCAAGCAATCATAAAAACAGTATAATCAATAAAAATAGCTTGCTCTCTTCTTGTCCTGCCTCCTAAATGAACTGCAGCTCTGACCCCTCCCTGGGCAGATGGGAGAACAACTTTACAATAACTTGCCTGGGAATGTATTTAACAGATTAAAACAGGGAAAGACAGCTTTGGAATCTGATACTGACTAATCCAAAACATGATTAAAGCCTCAATTAAAGCCAGTTAATTATGTGTTAAAGTAAACCACTTTGGAGCACAAGTCGGTGCATCTGGTGAGGGTTGAACAAACATAAACATAAACATAAACATGTGAGTCCATCCAAGCGACATCATGACAGATTGGTTGAGGCCCGAGTTAACAATGACAAGCAGGGGGCCGTCGGACATTGCTCTGCTGTTAGTGGAAGACCACGAAGAGGGAAACGTGCCAGGAGACAGAGGAAAGGGTAGCAACTCTAAGGTAGAGAGCTGCTGACATGATGCAGAGGAGGAAGGTAGATTCTGTGAGGAAGGGCAGCAAGGCTCGCAGCATCGGAGCAGGTTTCAGCTGTTTTATCATGATGGGGATAGGAAGAGAAATGGAGTCGGGGTGGTCCTGAAGGAGGAGTTAGTAAGGAAAAGAGTGTCAGATAGGATGATGTCTGAAGGTAGAAGTAGGTCTGATGTTCAGTGTAGTCCGTGGTTCCACAGGTTGGATGTAAGATGGAGGAGAAAGAGATGTTCTGGAAGGATCTGGATGAAGTGATGGAGAGTATTCCCAGGGAGGAGAGAGTGGTGATCAGAGCTGACCTGAATGGACATGTTGGTGAAGGAAACAGGAGATGAGGTGATGGGCAGGTTTGGTGTCAACGAGTGATTTGTGATAAAAGGGTGGCAGCAAAGGTCAAAGGTCAAAGGAAAGGTCTACAAGACAGTGAGAGCAGCTATGTTGAATGGTTTGGAGACAGGAGACAGAACTGGAAGAGGCAGAGATGAAGATGTGACGAGGATGGACAGAATCAGGAAT
>NC_051430.1:34836693-34843436 GCF_001649575.2 Kryptolebias marmoratus
CCAGATGCCCGAGCCACCTCAACTGGCTCCTCTCCACGTGGAGGAGCAGCGGCTCTACTCTGAGTCCCTCCCGGATGACCGAGCTTCTCACCCGATCTCTAAGGGAGAGCCCAGACACCCTGCGGAGGAAACTAATTTCAGCCGCTTGTATTCGCGATCTCGTTCTTTCGGTCACTACCCAAAGCTCGTGACCACAGATGAGGGTAGGAACGTAGATCGACCGGTAAATCGAGAGCTTGAATTGTTGGATTCAATGAACTTTTTTTTCTTTTTGGGGTTGAGGGTGGGGGTTAGCCCCGTGATGAACTTGCGACCTATCCAGGGACTGGTGCCCTACATTTAAATAAATACTTTGTCAGTTATTTTAAGTGAAAGGTCAACAAGAAGGTAATCAAACAAAAGAATCATGCGTATTATTTTGTCTATAATCGAGCAGCCCTAGTGTCACAGGGACCCAGACAATAACCTGGAGAAGCCTACTTGACAAGTACTAATAGTACTTTTGAGTGATGATGTAAGTTTTAACTAACAAAAAAGCTAATGTTTGATCTGGCTAAACATTTCAAAAAACAAGTCTGCAAACAAGCTGTTCTTATTGCTCTCATTTCTACACTTTTTACATCAGAATGTCTATTTTTGTCTTCCTTTACCCTTCATCGAGCTTGGGTTTTGCTCTGAGTCCTTGATTTTGTCAGCGCAGGACTTTCTCTGTGTCCCCGTCAATCAGCACATGCAGGAGTAACAGCAACAGAACTGAAAATCACCAATAACTCTTCTCCTTATTCTTCATTAATCTAACACCCACAGCTGCATGCAAACACTGCTTAGCTTGTTTTCAGCTTGATTCACTGTTTGGGGATAAACTTGCAGATTTTGTTTCCACAGCTACACTGGAAGCATGAGTTTCAGAGTTATCCATAATTTATGATCAGATGAATGAATTACAGCACACTCCAGTGATGTTTGAGAAAACAGCATCCTCAGTCTCAGATTATTTGGCACTCAGGAGGTAATTATATATTCTGACACATGCAAAACTCTTCAGTTTCATTTCTGTCCGTTCTGTTGAAGAAAGGAGTCCCATTGTCCGCTCGTTTGAGAAATAAGTGGACATGCATGCATGTGTGTGGTCCACGAGCCGCGCAGGGGATGCCTGTACCTGCGGATCCGGAGGAGAGGCGCGTGGCGGCGCGGTGGGGGCTCCGCGGCCGCAGCCCGTCCTCCTGCCGCTGCAGGACGACCTGCTGCTCGGGACTCTCCGCCACCTTGCTGCAGCCGACGTGTTCACTCCCAGCCTGGATCTTCATATCTGTGATCTGCTGCTGGACCAGTCGCACGTCGCCTCCTGCCTCATCATGATCCAGCATCCTCCTCCTCCTCCTCCTCTTCCTCCTCACGGCTCGCTTATATTATTACGCATGATGGTATCTGGCTCCTGCACCCCACCCCCTCCCGCTGCAACGCAGGAATCTGGGAACGGCGTTCACCTGCACCGGCTCACCTCACCTCCATCACGCCAGCTCCTCTCGGCTCGTGCCGCGCGTGCATGTTGCGGACTTTTACGCGCGACTGCAGGCGGGGCCGCTTCTCTCCACTCGGTCAGTTCGCAGTGCTGAACTGACTGCGGGCCTGTGGGGGAAACTGACCACTCAAATATCAATTCCTGCAGGATTTCGCGGGGCATTTTCCTAAAAGTTGCGATTTTTTTTTTTTCTCACTAAAATCAATAAACAACCATAACTTTTAATATCGAAACCAAAACTCCTTCCTAGTTTTGTAAGATAATTCCCAACAAACATTGACATTCTCAAAAGGTGCTTTATTTNGACTTTGTGGAAAATGTTCCTGTTGATGCTCAGTGGGATTTTTCTCTTTGCAAACTTTCTGTTGTAAATTGTTACTGGATGAATAAAAATGAAGTGAATTTTCATCACTTCATGTCTTTCATGTTTTCACCACTAGAGAGACACAAATCAGCAGCAATGAAGCCTCATGAAGCAATGAGGCTTTCCAGCCCGTTGCTTTGATCGAAGGTTCATCACTCGGTGCTTCATTCATTGCTCACTGGTGACATCTGCTGTTGAACTGAAACTGTGACAGCCTTGTCGCCCAAATAAATCATACTTCCAAAAATATTAGAACATAGCAGTCAGCGTATAAAAGACTTTCATAATAAAGTTTTCCTTAAACCCACATCTAGTAATAGTAGGGTCTATTGAACCCTTTTTAACTGTGTCAACTCTTTGTAGTTTTGAATGATTTCTACCCAAAGTAATCCTGACTCAGTTGTGTCTGTGCTTTCTTTTATGTCATGGGCTGATTTGACAATAAATATATCTGGTACTTTAGTGTCTTGGGAGTGGAGTGATTGTCGGGACAGACACTGTGTGCTTTGTGCTTGTGACTTGCTTCCTAAAAAACAAAATTCATTCAAAATGATCTTTTTCTGGGACTTCTGGAGTCAGATAATATGCAAACATTATACAAAACCTTATTGTGAGCTGTCATTCTTAAATTTGTCTTCCTGTCCAACATGATCTCTGTAAACTGTCACAAATCTCGAGTTCTTTTCAATATTTTTAACTCTGTCAGGAATTGGAGGTTGTGTGTCTGTGTGGTGGTTCCTTCACTTCACTTTGCAGTTTTGCAGTTTCCCACCAGAGGGCGCAGCGGAGCGTGGTGCTGCAGGTCTCCACTGGAGGTCAGATCTCTGCAGGTGATCAGAAAATGGCCGCTAATGCTTCACATTTTGGCACAAAACAGGAGATCCATAAAACACCAGAGGACAGGAGTTCAGAGAAGAAGGCCTGTTTGTGACAGGAGTAGAAAAGAAAGCAGAGGACATGCAGAAAAACTGGAAAAACCATCATTAAATAGAGGAGCTGACCTCAGGTGTTACACTTACCTTCCTGCCCTGCCAGTTTCACAACCATTTGTCCAAAAATACCCGATTTGTTTGCACTTTTGGGTCTGTCAGTATTAGGACATAGTTTGGGTGTCTTTTTCCTTTTTTACCCAATTTTATCTTCTATTTGTCTGCGCTTCCCTCCAGAGGCCTGTACGACAAAGAAGGTTCAGCAAACCCAGGATATTTTCAGGAGATGTGGATTAACTAAAATTAATCTAAAACTAGAAGTGCTGAGGAGCAGGAAAACAACTGCAACATGCAGGACAGAAAAACGAGGTTAACACCAACTGGTTCAGACAAAAGTTTAGGCAAAGATATCGCACTCAAAAATCAGTCCCTCCAGGATTTTGCGGGGCATTTTCCTAAAANCAGGACGTGCAAAACAGCTGCAGCTGGGGAGGAAACTGGTTTGCTGAAATCTTTGTGGGCAAATGTGAAGCATTAGCGCACATTTTGGCTTCGGTCGCTGCTCCTGCACGCTCCCGGCATTCTGATGTTAACAGGAAGTGACGTCACGCGTCTTCTTCCTGAGTTATTTGGGCTTATTTTGGTTAAAGTTGCGGTGTTTTGGACAAAGTTGCAAAAAGTTGCGATTTCGCAGGGTGTGCTTGATTTTGCGTTAATAGTTGCGATCGCAACATCACGGAATCCCGGAGGGTCTGAAATACTTCACAACACAGAGCCACAGTTTAAAACCACAGAGACCCCTCTGAAAGTTTGAGTAAATCTTTTACTTTGTTGACTTGCAACATGGGATTTAATTAGATTTTTAATTTGATTGAAAGCTCATCTGAGTCAGACTCAAATGAGCTTTTAAATATATATGCTAATTAATTCACATATAGATATATTAGGACACAAAAACATAAAATATCTTGTATCTGCATCAAGATAACTTTGTCCTCTTGTTTGCTCCCGTGAGTCTCGACAGGTTTGCTGTGGTGGCATCATCTTTCTGTTTTCTTTTTTTTTAAGTTGAAAAACATAAATATGGATTGTGGTATTATTGAATCTGTTTAGCCAAGAGTACGCCCTCTTCAGCAGGTATACTTTAGCAACATCCATACCCACATGCAAATTGCAAACAAAGGCTTTCCGCTTGTTTAAGTTGTCTGAAGTATCTCTAGATGGTAAAGGTAAATGGACTGTACTTATATGGTAACTTTCTAGCCAACCAAACCACTCAAAGCACTTTACAAGTCGACGAGTACAAGTTTCTCCATGATCTTGATAATGAAAGATGTGAGCCAATAAGAGCTGTGGGACTGATCTTTATGGGCAGGTTGTCCACAGCATTAAGTACGCAGACATAGCTGACTGGCGCAGGACTTCAGCAAGTGGGGGCTGATGCCATTTGGTCCAGTGGCCTTGATCCGGTTGAGTAGCTTCTCCAGCTCCCTTTTCACCTGGTTGGCTGTTCTGTGAAATCCAGCCTGGGATGGGGGGGGAGGACGATGACAATGCGAGGTTTATGGTGTAGAGGGGGTAGGTGTTGGAGCTTCTGTGTGAATAGGCTAGTGTCTGCTAGAGCGGGACTCTGGGCGTGACTGGGGATTGTTGCTCAAATGATCTAGGAATGTATAGGGCTTGACTTAAATCTGGGTTTAACTTTGTAAAGAATGGTTTGTGTTCATTTCTTATTTCTGTGAAACTGTTTCATTCAAAGGGATCTCTCAAAGGTACAAACATGTAAAGCTTGGATAAATACTAAATGGTAATGTAGTTCAAACTGTACAATATAATCAAAATACTTTGGTTGCTAAGAAATAAGGTCATGCTTAGCCAATGATAGAATATAAACCAACTTTGCTAAAATTATCTGATTGTTAAAAGTAGGTTACGATAAATGTAAACAAACTTCAATGTCACTAAAATGATTTGATTGCTGAAATGAGTTCACGATTAGCTTATGATAGAATAATCACTAAGAACAGCGTGTCTGTGGGGTGAGGGAGGCGGAAGGTTCCAGAACATCATGATATGATCGTATGCTTTATAGCATAAAAAGAAGTGAAGGAGTTATCACTTCAGACACAACTGGGAACGTGTTGCTGTTGCTTCGTGTTGGTGAGTTGTTGTCTCCATTCAGCTGAATGTTTAAATAAATGTATGTTTGTTTTGGACTCGTTTTGTGTGTCCGTCTTTTCTGCAACATCAAAAGATCTGATGAGAGAAACTAAGTGGTCAGGTGAGATTCCTCTGAAAGGAGTGAATACTAAAACTTCGATTTTCTCAACAACTTGTTTGCATGCACTTTCCTCAGTTGCATACTGTACCTGTCCTCTGGAAGCCACTGACCTCTGTCAGTGTTCAGCTTCTCTTCAAGCAAGGGGAACAGACGTCCTGCCTGCAGCAACAAATTATTTGTCCTGTGGTGCAGCTGGAAAAACTTGAGGTGAGCAAAAAAAACAAAACAAGTGGTCACTTTGGCCTTCAGATGGATGGAAGCTGGAAGGAAACTCTTGAAAATTGCTGCACTGCCGAGACCACGCCCTCCAGCAGAAGGTAGCAGCTCTTGGTTCCATGTAGCTTTCACATGTTTTATCTGACACTGATAATCATAATGTTTCAGTTACATTTGCCCTTTACAGCCTCAACAACAGCTGATTCACTTATGATCAGATCCCAAAGATGTCCGGTTGTCATGGATCGGCTTGTAGTTTGACAGTGGAGAGAGTTTTAGGCCTCGCTCCACCGTCGCTTTTCTGTTTGTCCTGAAACTCGGTGGAGAGGCGGAGCCTGGCCCGATGGAGGACTTTGTTTAAAGTCTGAGACTCGGCTCTCCACAGAGGACGGAGCTCTGCCTTTTAGAGCATGGAGATATATTTATAAAGAAGATTAGATCCAATTTCAGCAAACTTAACTGGAGTATGGCAAACTCTTTCAACAGATTCGATGCATTTTCTCCAAATAAAAACCTGCTGAGGTAAGAGTGATCAGATATACGTTTTGATGTTTGATTCTTTTTTTGTTATCAGATATTGCATTAGAATGATCAGCTGCTCTGTCTTATATGCACTATATGTGTTTGGAGGTGAATCTTTTTATTGCAACTAGGTTTTTCCACTCTTTTTAACCCAAAGTTACAAGGGCTTCTCTACCTCTCTTATTTCTCTCTTTCGAGGGCTGCAGGAGGGTTAAACATATTGCACTTTGTACTGTTCTGTCTACTATCAAACTTTGCTCCATGTTCAACAAGTCCTAATCAGGACTGTAGCCAGACTTTAAAAACATCCAGAGGTCAACCCCTCATTGTCCCCCTGCACATCAGTTACAATGAAGACCAAAACTGAATTAAAATAGAAGCATTTATTTAAAACAAGTGGCTTGAATGTGTATATGACATGTATTTGGACTCAGGGCACAACCATGATGACTCACTGAAATGACATGAATTAGTTTCTATGAATGTTGATTCAAAACACAAGATTTTAGCAGAGATTTCACCTTTTTATCAAACNGCACGGAGAGCAGCCATCGTTGTCCCGGTCAACGGTGCTGAAGCCAAAGCCGTTTTGGTCGATGCCAGGATAGGCTCCGCGGATGGCGTCACCTTTTATCAAAGTATATGAAGAACTGTTAGTAAAGTTCCTAGTTTTCAAATAGTGGTGTGTCTTTTCCCATTAATACTTTCATGCAAATTAATGGAGTACCTGCGTTTCCGCTGTATTTCCCAACATGCAGCTTGAAAGCTGATTTCTCATTTCCCAGTCTGAAGTTCTTGTACTCTGCGAAAGCAGTACCCTCTTCATGGTCCCACAGGTCCACTCTCAAAGTCCACTTTTTGGATTTTTTTTTGGTCAGAGCAAAAACTTTCTTCAGACCGAGCCAATGG
>NC_051430.1:34843536-34847579 GCF_001649575.2 Kryptolebias marmoratus
GTAAGTGGCGCTCTTCTTCTTCTTCTGCTCTTTATTTTAGCAGTAAGGTAGCAAAGCTGCGCTCTTCTTCGTAGACATTGAGTTTGGCTGCAGCTGCACACAGTTGCAGCGCCTCCTACAGGAAACTGGTGGAGCTACGCAGAGAACCACGCCGTTCAAAAGCCTTGTTTGGATTCAGGTTTTTATAAAACCCTGAGGTCCTGCTCACAGCATATAGTTTGAAAACTAACGGATCACACTAGATATTGCACGAGATTGGGCATAAAGTTATTTTGAAAGTATAACTAAAACTGCTACAGCTCTATAATTTTTAACTAACAAGACACTATGCCTTCATTCAAGAAATGCAAGGATTTAAAATATTAGTTGTATGTGCTTGTAATGGTAAACCTTTTGATTGTTATTTCCTGTTAAAGGCAACAGGTGATAATGTTTTTACCTGTATGTCTTTGTGTGTGTGCAAGACCTTTAATATAATAATTGTAGTTCCATATTAGACTCCTACAACGCAGCTTGTCTTTATGTTTGGGATCAGCCTCCGAATGTTAGTTTTTTGTCTCGAGTAAAGCCACACTCGCCAAACCCGTTATTTAGAAGGTAGATATCAGGAGGTTAGTTCAGATAACCTCGTTGTTCTGGGGTTTATCAGTCTAACCTGACAGGAATGACAGAAATTATAATGACTGAGAAAGAGGTGTGGTGGATTGGCCAGGGTTATAAAAAGGCCGTGCTTCTGTCCAGGAGCTACAGACGTCATCCAACATGCAGGTTTGTGTCTGATGTCGACCGAAAACTGGTTGACCTCTGTGTTTAGTTTCTTTCTTTAGCCAGTATGTTATAGTGTTACAGTAACAGCTTCTTTTTCTTTGAATTGGTCAGTAAAGTTTTAATGTTGCTCTGAAACTCAGGTCATCATGAAGGGTCTGTTTGGATATTCTGGGCTCCTATTGATGCTCCTGTTGGTCCAGATGGTGGTGAGCATAAAAAGTTGAAAACCTTTCCCTGTACTTTCTATCCTGTGGGGTTAAATGATGTATTTACATTTAAACCTTTTTTTGTGCTCCTTTAAAACAGAAAGCAGATCTTCCTGAAGGTAAGCAGATCTGTTGTTCCTTTCCTCTAATATTGAGATTATCCCTAATGTTTCTTGTTTTGTAATCCTTGGGAAAAGACTGCACGCAGGTTAAAAAGCAGTCGCCACGCGCTCCCAGTGGGATTTATGACATCCAGCCTGCTGGAAGCAACAATCGCTTCAAGGTATTACAGCTGTTTACAGCTGTTTCTGTTTAAATGTGACAAAGTGTGGACGTCTGCTCGGTTGATTCAGGCTCGGTTTTCCACAGGTGTACTGTGAGATGCGATCCGACGGCGGCTGGACTGTGTTTCAAAGTCGCACTGGAGGATTTGTGTCTTTCAATAGAGACTGGGCAGCCTATAAATCTGGTTTTGGATCCCTGTCAAGTACGTGAATAATACTAATATGGCTTCGTCTGTAAATATTAGGTTAGCAGTATAGCCTGAAAAACTCCTGATCCTTCAGATAACCACTGGCTCGGTCTGGAAAAGGTTTTCCTGATGACTAAGGACAGAACCAAGACGTGGACTTTGAGGGTGGACCTGTGGGACCACGAAGGCGGCACTGCTTACGCCGAGTACCAGAACTTCAGACTTGGAGATGAGCAAACGGCTTACAAACTGCAAGTTGGGGCGTACAGAGGAAATGCAGGTACTTGTGTTTTTACTTCTAGTGGCTCTATGTCACACAACGTAGATAAAAATCACAAAAACGGGTGAGAAAACAGAAATGGAGGCCTTTCCCTCAGTGTGTTTTTCACTGCTAAATCTCCCTAAATGCAGAAAGTGCACACCCAAGCTTCCACAGACTTCCGCTACACTTTGCTGAAAATAATATTTTCAAAACAGGAAGTGAAGGGCCTTTTTAGCTTGTCATATCTCCAACAAAAAATACAGTAGAAACAAAAAAAAAATCACATTTGTGACCATCAGAATCTTCTGACACTCAAGGTTGTAATTTACATTTTTCTGCATAGATGCTGTTTGTTTGAGGCTTTTTGTTTGCCTCTCATTAACGTGATAGTCAGGGAGTGACAGACACAGGCGTGTGGCTACCATGGTGACCCTCGTGAGCCAGCTGTGACATTTATTCAGCTCTTGGTGTCCAGTTGGGTGGAGATTGCAGACTCGTCTTGGTTCCAGGAACAAAATAATTTATTTTAAATGAAAGAACAAAAACAAAAAGCTGTAATTAGGGCAATAATGATTACAATTCCTTTTGGGAAAGGGGAAGGGAAATCAATTATTTGATAGTAAAGAAATGGAATGAAGATAAGAAAGGAAGAATATTATATAAAATACAAAAGTCAGTAGTAATTAGAAGTATTACAGAGAGACCTTGTAATAAGAATTAAAAATAGAATTTAACAGGTGTAAAGTAGTGTTGCTACACACTCGCGTACAGTAGGTGGCGGTGTGCACCTTAAAGTTGCTCGCGATCCGCCGTAATAGAAAAGAAGAAGAAGAAGAATGATGACAGAAATGCGAAGAACACAAGGAGAAAAAACTGAATGAAGACAAGACTAAACATAAAGACAACATAAAAGAACCAATAAACCCAAAATAAAACATGAAAAACAACAATAACCCCACTTCCTGTACGTTCATACATCAAAGGAATTATTACATTGTAATTTTGGGAAGCTACGTTGGTATTTTTCAAGATTTTGTCAGAAATTTTCTTGTTGAAGATTATTACCAATGCTGACACACATCAGGGGATTAGGATTGAAGTAACAAAGCTACTGTTTTCCAGTAAAAAATTATATTTGCTCTGACGAAACGGAGACCTGGTTTCAAATCTTAAGATTTCCTAAAATGTTTCCATCTCCGTCCAAAGGTGACGCCATCCGCGGAGCCTATCCTGGCATCGACCAAAACGGCTTTGGCTTCAGCACCGTTGACCGGGACAACGATGGCTGCTCTCCGTGCATCTTCGGCGACATCGCTGAAGCACAATGTACCTTTTCAGACGGTGGCGGTTGGTGGTACAGCAAGTGCGGCTCTGCCAGTTTAAACGGCGACTGGCATCCTTCAGGTGAACACATCGGTTGGGCTTCAGGCCTCCACTGGCTCACCTGGAAACCTCCTGCACCTTATTCAGCCAAGGCCACCAGAATGATGATTAAATCAGAGTAACGCCTCGATTCATGTTTCTCTTATGCCCGTTAAAGTGAACCAAAGATGTTGTTGCTGCACAGATTACAAAATTATTTGAGGCAATGTTGCAATTTGTGAAACAACAATAAAAAAAGTGTTTAAAATATCTATAATAAGCTTTCTTTGTGCTGTTACAGAGTTCCCCAACATGGATCTGTGAATTACCTTGGTGTACAATAGCAACTCAAAATTAGATTCAGATTAGAGAAAATGGATGGATGGGTAGATTATTGCACAGTTACTGTATATAAATTTGTTCAGATTCTCAGAATCCAAGTTATGGTCATCCTAAATGCATAGCTAAGCCTACTGGACTTTATTTTTTGAATTTAAAGAGATTTAAATGCAGCTTTTTGAGGAGAAGTAAAACCTCATTTTCTCTCAAGGTAGACCCCTGAATGTCCAAGGCTAAAAACCTGTTTCTGATAAATAATAATTCTTAAAAATCAGGTCCAAATCTGCCTATCTTTGTTTCAAGCAAGCAGAGATGGGTAACAAAACAACGTGCATGACCTAGAATACGGTTTTGCAAGCTGTGCACACAAAAATAGGCTGTTATTTTTAAAATTAGGCACTCAAACATGGCCACGTGGCTTGATGGTCACCTTGTTGCAAGCATCCAGAATTCAATCCCTCCAGGATTTCGCGGGCATTTTTTATGATTGTTGCGGCTAAAATGCCTGATTTTCATAACTTTTAATATCTAAACCAAAAATCCTTCCTAGTTTTGTAAGATAATTGCCAACAAACATTGACATTCTCAAAAGGTGCTTTATTTGAGAACTTTGATAGCTTCTAAACTGACATTC
>NC_051430.1:34847934-34857764 GCF_001649575.2 Kryptolebias marmoratus
AGAAACAATAAATATTGGGTTAAAGTTGTGGGAAAGTTGTGGTGTTTTGGGCAAAGTTGCAAAAAGTTGCGATTTCGCAGGGTTTGCTTGATTTTGCGTTAATAGTTGCAATCGCAACATCGCGGAATCCTGGAGGGTCTGAGAATTTAGCGTTATTGCAACAAAAAATCTGCTTTTTTTTCTCATCATTTTTTCACAACTTTAAATGTCCAACTAATGTCCAACAGTTGCAGACCAGTGAGAAACTATCCTGAATTTATTACTGAACAACCCTTTTCTGCCGTGGGTTTGAAAAATTGTCTAATGACTAATTCATCTCTCCCTCCTTCAGTTGTAGTTTCACAATTTCACTGTCCTGGTGAATTAGTTTGTTGAGTTAGGCGCAGTCTCATGCCATATTGCATGAATTGTTTGAGCTGAGGGTATGTGTTGGAGAGGACTCTCAGCTACTACCACACCAAATTTTAGCTCAGTATTTGTAAAACTGACTGAGTTACAGCCGTTTGAGTTTTTATACAAGAACAGATGCACGCCGACGAAGCGATTACATGATTGCCCGCCTTTCACAACGACATGCAATAACAAAGCCAATTAATTAATTTAAGGTAAATAAGACCCATGGAAGACAAAATCTGTCACTTTCATTGGATATTTGAAATTAAAAAAGATCACATACCTTAAATTATCATTTTATTCTGCATCTGTTTCACCATAATTCACCACAATGATACAGTTATTTTATATTTTGCATAGAAGTAACTTAGTTTGCAGGTTTTGTTTTAAACATTTGTCCACAGAAGCCAACATCCCAAAGACCTCAGTTTCTACTCAGCCTGTAATTAGAAACAAACTATTTAACAACAACAGCATTTATACATTCTGTCAAAAATATTTTATTAGAATGATATTGCACAAAAAAAGTATTTTTACCTCTCTCAAAATTGTCTTATCAGAGGTTTGCTGTGGTTCTTAGAAAGAATATTCCATTTTTTTTTTATTTTTTTGTACAGTTAAAGTAATTCCTGAGAAGTTACTCAGGCCCTTCAATCCCACCAAGTCGTCTTATTCATTTTAAAAAATTGGTTTCAGTTGATCTTTTGCTCACATTTGACCAACAGAAATATAAATTTAAACAACTGCTTATTGGTGAATATGAGTTAAAACAACCAATAGAAGGAGGAAAATTAGCAGCCAAATAAAATAATTCTTCATGCTCCACTTTCTCCCTGACTGTCACCTTTGACCTGCAAACTTTTTGGTCTTTGGTGGCCTTGTTTTCTTCTCTCAGTGTGTGCACCAGTGAAAAAACAGGATCGCATAACTCATGTTGGAATTTATCTCGAAAAAACAAATAGCAGGTGGCTAACGCTGTATAACTGGGACAGCTGTGAACTTCCTGAAAAACAACTTGTCCGATAATTCTTTATATCCGTGTCCCTCGTTTCTCAGGCAAACAGAAGATGTGCCGTGTGAATTTAGCTGCATGAGGCTCAGGAGCTTTGTTGCATATTCACCTAAAATGTGTAAAATTACAAACAAATGGTTTGTAATTAAAAACAAATTGTTGGATGTTGTTTGGTTCAGAATCAGACCAGTGATTGGCTTATACCAGGGGTGTCCAATCCTGGTCCTCAGGGCCTCCATCCTGCAGGTTTTCCTTGTTTCTCTGCTCCAACACCTGATTCAGAGGTTAAATCACCTCTTCATGTTCTGCAGAAGCCTGTTAATCACCCATTGATTCAGATCAGGTGTGTTGGAGCAGAGGAACAAGGAAAACCTGCAGGATGGAGGCCCTGAGGACCAGGATTGGACACCTCTGCTTTATACAAACATAAATGATCCAGGTTGCGAAGACCTTGTCGGTCTAAAACGGGCACCAGAGGACATAAGTGTTGGCATTAAGACAGGAGTGATTAACTGGGACATGGGACCAGCCATGTGACCGTAACTCCAAAATCTGTTTGACCACATTAGTGCTCATCCTTCATTGTCAGAGAGGGTATTTTTGTTACTGCCTAAATCTAACTAGGTTTTGATTGGTGATTCATGAACAGCCAAAAGCAGATTAAAGAGAGACTCGCCTCTGCAGCCGCATCGCAGAACTGTTTTGTGAAATAAGTCGGCATCAAGGCAAAGATTTACATCGTATCAACAGAATGACCTCAAGCAGGCAAACAGGAAAACACACAAGTTGCTTACAGCAAACGTGGGTAAAATCCTCAAGTGATCCAGCCAAGTTTGATCCTAAACCTGTCCTCTGTTGAGGACCTAAAATCGCTGCTATAGCTCCCATCTAACCCAGACAAGCTTGAACAAGTTTGTGAGGGGTTTGCATACGATGATATATATAGTCAGACCCTCCAGGATTTCGCGATGTTGCGATCGCAACTATTAACGCAAAATCAAGCAAACCCTGCAAAATCGCAACTTTTTGCAACTTTGCCCAAAACATTGCAACTTTCCTGCAACTTTGATCAAAATAAGCCCAAATAACTCAGGAAGAAGACACGTGACGTCACTTCCTGTTAACATCAGAATGCCGGCAGCGTGCAGGAGCAGCGACCGAAGCCAAAATGTGCGCTAATGCTTCACATTTGCCCACAAAGATTTCAGCAAACCAGTTTCCCCCCCAGCTGCAGCTGTTTTGNCCTTCAGGTGAACACATCGGTTGGGCTTCAGGCCTCCACTGGCTCACCTGGAAACCTCCTGCACCTTATTCAGCCAAGGCCACCAGAATGATGATCAAGTCTCAGAACAACCAAAACAAAACACCATCTTAAGTTGATGCACTATTTACAGTCATGCTTGCATCTTCAAAGAAAAAATGCTGGTTAGAGAATGTGAAAAGTTAGATTTACTGCCCTCACTGGGTTTATGCTTCTAACCATGAAAAGCAATTTATATCCATGTTTCTACTTTGGCCGCTGATGGGAGTTTTTCTTCACCTGAGTTGTTCGTCAGAGGATAAAAGATAAAGAATGTTGTCACTGATATATGCCTTCTGAATTCCTGTGTGACACAATTGTAGCAACGATATTGTGGTGGCAAATAAGGATTTAACATGTCTAATCCCATTCTGATGCCAGGTCAGCCTGTTTTTCCACTGATTCTGACATTGTTGGTATCCTTGTACCTTTGAGAAGCTCCGTGAACTTGTTTAAAACCATTCTCTTGCCTCTTGGGAATGGTCTCGTCTCTGCGGTTTTCTGGTTGACTTTTTTTCGTATTAAAAAAGCAAAACCAGCTGAGTCTTCTCGCCTTTCTTATCATTTCTGACACTAATCCAATAGCACAACTCTTGTGTTGAAGAGATCGGATGTTTTGTAAAGTCACATTTTCCTACAAATTCAAATTTGTTGCACACTTTAGGTTGCAACAAAACAAACTACAAACCATCTTTACAGTGAAATACTTTTGTGTAATTTTTTATTTTTAGTTCAGTACTATGGAAGAGTATTTTTTGCTGTCAGTGTTATTTCAAACATATTTCTTTTTTTATTATTTATAACACTATTCAACTTTGCTATCATCAATACATTTGAAAAACCTGTCCATTATGCTTCGTCAGGCATAAACCTGGAACATAAACGCATCGACAAACACTTTGTGTCTGCAAAACATGTGAGGAGAGCTGCAGACCAGGGACAATCCAGAAATGCTCATGAATGTCAGTTTAGAAGCTATCAAAGTTCTCAAATAAAGCACCTTTTGAGAATGGCAATGTTTGTTGGGAATTATCTTACAAAACTAGGAAGGATTTTTGGTTTATATATTAAAAGTTATGGTTGTTTATTGATTTTAGTTTTTAAAAAATCACAACTTTTTATTGCAACTTTTAGGAAAATGCCTGCGAAATCCTGGAGGGATTGTATAATGCCAACATACTGCCAACTTGGCAGATTGATACTGCCAAGTGAAAGCGGTCAAAAACATAATGACATGTAGAAGGATTAAATATTATGTAAAAGCTTTTCCTGATAGATTGTTTGCAAACTAATCCAATGCATGAAACGTCATGGCAACTTAAATACTTAAACTGCTTTGGTCTTAGTCTGTTTATTGGAAGGTTGTCTGATTTTCATAAGAAAATGTGCTCAATCACCAGTGGTTACAAAATATCCAAAGTAAACCCAATCCTAAAATCTTGTTCAATTTTAGTCACCTAAAATTTCAAGCTCAGAAGCAAATGTAAGACAAAAGAACATCAATCATATTCTTGATTATAGGAGGTTCTGGGTGGAGGTTGTGTGGCAGATGGTGGGCAAGAGTCATTTCCCAGGCATCCAGTAGTCTGACTTTCACTCCTTTAAATATTTCCCTGAGCACCTTATCCCGTTGTATCGAATACCAGTCACTGTTGGTCAGCGCCTCATACAGCGTTAATGATTTGGGATTTGCAGTCCGTATGACAACCTGTGTAGTTGGAGCCCTAGCCAGCAGCCGCATCACAGACTTCCTAATGCTCAGCAGCCGTTTAATGTAAACCTCAATAGGAAAGGTGCTAAAGTGCGACCAAATGCCAATAACCACAACAGTGTCTGTGCCTCCTTTTAAACCGTCTAATTCATTGGCAATATACCGCAGCTGAGTGACCAGGATACTGGAGAAGCGGATGGGAGGGCCGTGGCACCGGAATGTCACTAGGGTGTTTCTTGCATAGTCCAAAGCCATGAATGGTCCATTTTGCTTAGAGTTTTTCAGGTTAAACTCCTTGAGATCTAAAAAAGATGACAAAGAGAATAAATTAGACAAAATAAAATAACCCAAATATCATCAAATAATTCTGCTGGGGACATACCTGGTACCGATTTGACAAAGTATTCAAACCACTGCCTGATTGTAGAGTCTCCAAACATGTGGACCACTTTTCCTTTCAGGCACTGGCTGATTGCAGCAGAGTTGTTGAACTGCTGAACTGTGGTGCCATCTAACGCTCGCCACGCACCCTGGTAGTAATAGCCAGAGCGTCTTGTCTTTGCAGTTCTGTTTTCCTCTGATTGATATGAGGATAAAAAAAGAAAGATGGGTGTGATTGGTAGATTAGTGCACACCAAAATTATGTGTGTTCATTCTGACCCATTTTGCAAGAACGGGTTTTTTTTGTTTGTTTATTAGTATGTATATTTTTTATGTTGGTCCTCTTGTGCAAGCAATCTGCAGCATAATATTCAAATTTCCTAACATTCTGGTGATTCTGGTATAAATTAGATTTTACCTTTCAGTTTTGGCAACACAGTGATGTTTGCAGGTCCTACAGCTGGAATGGAGACTTTCATGTTGACATTGCTAAAGCAAAGCACAAAAAATGTATTTTAGACATATTGATTATAAATCTGTAAGGATATCTGTAACATCATCGTAACCATTTAGTTTTTTTCTGTGCCCTTTTACATATGCATGTTTTCTTAATGCTTATGTGTTGAGTTGAAGTTTGGGAGAAGTTCCAGTGTTCTCTGGCGTTAGCATGAGTACATGTGACATAACTGTATGTGGCATAACAGTGCAGACTTTGTTGGTACTCTTACAATGCCACATATACTTATATACTGTCAAGAACACAAAGGACCACACCACTGATACACAGCTGTAACAAAATGGATCTGAAAACAAACAATGGAAATGCCTACGACGCACAAAAGCACCGCAAGTACAGACAATACCATGGCAGTGCAGATGGAGTGTTTACATAGCGTAGGATGAGATTGTGTAACATTATTGTTGAGTCACCTTTGCTATTAGGGAGTATAATAGGAGATACTATGCATTTAACAATTAGCCAAGCAGTTTGGAAAGCAAAAACCTCACTCAGTTGTTGTAATTCAGACACCTTTACATTCAGTTTGTCAACTGAATTCCCTGACACCTTAGACAGGCATAAAGTTCAGTTATAATTGATGCGGTTGGTCATTGTGCACGTGAATCTTGCTGTCAGCAAATCAAGGTAACCGTTTACATGCAAATAAATGTGGCACGCTAGACTTCAGTTTTCATTCCAGCTTTTGGTTTTGTGACTCTAGAGCACAGGTGTCTAACCCCGCTCCTCGGGGGTCGCTCTCCTGCATGTTTTAGACGTGTTCTTGCTTTAAAACACCTGGTTTAAATGGACGACTTGTTGCTGTGCGTCTGGAGAACCTGATGATTTGGTGAGGAGGTGATTAAACCATTTAAATCAGGTGTGTTGGAGCAGAAACACCTAAAACCTCCAGGACAGCGGAGCCTCGAGGCCTGGAGTCTGACACCCCTGCTCAAGAGAAAACCAAGTTGTATAAGAAGTTTGTCATTTACACAAAAACATGAATACACAGTTTCACTTTTGATCTTTAAGGTATGTTTTAAATTTGCTGTAATAACCTCGACCAAAGAGGTTATGTTTGTCTGTGCACGAGATTACTCAGATAGTTATGAATGGATTTTGATGACGTTTTCAGGAAAAGGATCAAGTGATTACATTTTGGTGGTGATCCGGATTCAAGAATTTCTTTAAAGGATTTCAAGCAGACAGGCGTTACGGCCTTGGCAGAGGTTTGAGCTCTCGGAGTGTGTTTTCCCGTTCAGTGTGCAACCAACTTCCAAACTGCTTTTGCACTCGCCTTTGAAAGAGTTTCTCCTCTAAGGGCTTGAGGTTTTGATTGAATCCTCCTTTGTAGTGGGTGGTCCTGGCATCACAGTCTAACTTCTTTGGTTTGTAGCAGAACCACCGGTCACCCGTGTAGACATTGGTGTAGTTGCACAGATTCTGCTGGGTTGTCTCAAGGCACACGTTACAGGTGGTCGTTTCAGTGACTGAGCCCGAACGAAAGAGGCTTTTGAAATAAATTCTGTCAGGCTGCTCTCGAGTCAGTTTTTGCAGCACGGTGACGGCCTCGCTGGGGTGAACGAGGGTCACCTGTTTGAACAGAGATAAAGAATTTTCACCAAAAGTCCAACAATGAGATTCCTTTTTAGGTAAATAGGATTGATAACAAATTTAAAATACATATTCATGTATACTTCCAGATTGCTAAATAGTCTTCCTGAGCAGCAACAATACAGTAACTGTGCCAGTTATGCAAATTTGTGACAATTGGCATTTAAAACCATTTAGAGAAGTGGTCTCCAATCCTGGTCCTGGAGGGCCACTGTCCTACAGGTTTTAGTTGTTTCCCTTCAGCAGGTCTTCAAGTTCTGCAGAAGCCTGTTGATCACCCATTAATTCAAATCAGTTGTGTCAAAACAGAGAAACACCTAAAACATGCAGGACAGCGGCCCTCCAGGACCAGGAATGGACACCACTGATCTTTTAAACATGAGCTCAATTAAACAAAAAAGATGTTCTGGTCCAATTTCCATCATTTTACTTTTAAATTCTCAAAAGGCAAACTGACTATGAATACTGGCAACTGGTTTGGAGGATTAAAAATTAAACTTGAGCACATTTTGTAGAAGTTTCTTGGGTGTTAGACATAGATTTGCCTTTGTGCAGTGGTTCAAGCCAACTTAGAATGAAGTGTTTTGGTGACTGAATGTTTTTAGCATTACCTCAACCTGTGCACTTCCTTCCCAGGGCAAAGCGAACACAGCAGAGTAGGATCCGTTGCGATGGTCCAGCACTTGCCCTGCCACGCCTGCAGACAGCGCAGGGTTGTGCAGCCGGGCGAGTATGACATCTCCACCGGATTTCTTGGGCTCACCGTGAAAGTCGCAAATTTGTATCAAAACTTCCAGTTCATCCCCTACATGCCAACTTCCTGCTCCCTTCTGTGGGAGAATGGTGAAGGAGCTATGAGCCGGATCACTAGTCTTATTCAGAGAAAAATTAGAAGGGACAGGTGGAGTTTCAGGCCAAGCGACTAGGTCTCGTAGAAGGTCTACCTCGGCAGTCTCTTTTGGAAACAGTGGATAGAAAGAGCATCCAAGTTTGGTCACGTGAGGAGCAGTGGAAACAGCTGGAGTACATTTGGAGTTGATTTTTTTCTGAAGACAAAGGTTGAGAAAGGTCAAACAAATTAAGGACCATACTCACACAGGTACAGTACAAAGTATGGATTAGCACAGGGGTCTCCAATCCTGGTCCTCAGGGCCACCATCCTGCAGGTTTTCCTTGTTTCTCTGCTTCAACACACCTGATTCATGGTTAAATAACCTCTTCATGTTCTGCAGAAGCCTGTTAATCAGCCATTGATTCAAATCAGGTGTTGGAGCAGAGGAACAGGTAAAACCTGCAGGACGGTGGCCCTCGAGGACCAGGAATGCCCACCCTTGGATTAGCAGAACGGTAAAGTGCTATCGAATTGTCAATGAGAGCTACAGCAAGTATTCATTTGGTGGGAGTCAGGATTTAGGTTTCCCAGGTTTCTATCAAGGGAATGGATTCTGTCCAGAATACCATAATGCTTTGCACACCTTAATTCCAAGTTTCACTCTTCTAGTCAAAGGTTTTTGACTGACTGTCTCAAAGAGTCGTTTCTTAGAGTTGATATTTTGAAAATCTTATATCACAGTTTTGGTTTTAATAAAACATACTTGCCAACATTTGGGAATGTCAATGTGGGACAACAGCGTGGGAACCACTGAGCTAAATGAGCCTAAAAGGGAATATTTCTCTGGCTAGCATCGCCACCTGCTGGTCGTTTTGGTTTGGTATTAAACTTGTTTTGTTTTGGGGTTTTTTGTGTTGGCACATTGTGATATTCTGTTCTATTATCTCAAGTTCAAATTCCACCATTCAGTAATTTTTTTTTGAATGGAAGTTGAATATTTGCCTCCATTTTGGTTGGAACTCGTCATTATGGGGCGATGGTGAGTCAGACCGGTTGAGAGTTAAACTTTGTTTATTGCTTTATTTGTTTGATGTTCCTGTTTTCCGCTCTTTTATAGAGTTAAAAATATTTGAGACTCACGTTAGTTTGGTCTTGTGGTAAGATTTCCTGTAAACAAAAGAAAAAACTCAAACGATTTTATATTTAATGTTTTAATCATGACCAATACTCACTTGTGCTACTTTAGAGACGCTCAGATCAATAAAGGTCCTGTTATACAGCGTGAATAATATGACACTCATTGCCAGGAACAGGACGATGAGGCCAAAATAGTGAAGTTTTGGATGAACTCTGCCTTTCATCGTCAGCAAAGACGTCAACTGGAACTGTGTTAAAAAGGAACAAAACAAAGAAAGCAAAAGAGAAATACAATTACTTATTGTGGAAAAATAATCTATTGCTGTCAGTTTACTAAAGTAAAGAAATTGTGTTTTTATTCACAACAAAAATGGGTTTGTTTTATTTTGAGAACGTTTATTAATGAATTAAATTCGCCAAGTTAAGCTTTTTAATCCCAAGTGACAATATGGGAAAAGGGTTAAGGAAGCGGGTGGTACGGTGGTGCAGTGGTTAGAGCTGTCCTGACCTGGGGCCTTCCTGGGTGGAGTTTGTTCTCCATTGGTGCTCTGGTTTCCTCCCACAGATCAAAAACATGCATGTAAATTAGTAACTCTAAAATTGACCCTAAGTGTGAGTGAGCGCATGAATGGTTGTTTGTCTCGTTTGTCTCTATATGTCCCTGTGATGGACTTGCAACCTGTCCAGGGTGTCCCCCGCCTCTTGCAGAGTGACTGCTGGAGATAGGCACCAGCTCCCTATGACCTTAATGGAGAAATGGGTAAAGAAAATGGATGAATCAGATTTTTTAAAATCTGTGTCACAATTTATGGGGTTGAACCTTGAATGTACGCCAACACAGGAGTGTTCGAGTATTTGTTCAGCAAAAGGCTGACAAGGCAGCAATGAAAACATACCAAGAACACAAAGAGGAGAAACCAGACTGCAGCATGAGCTGAACACCGCCTGACTGAA
>NC_051430.1:34857864-34900266 GCF_001649575.2 Kryptolebias marmoratus
TCCTCTAAGGGAATCAGCAGCACACAAAAGACATCTACATTGATGATTTTTCTTATGTCTTAAAGTACTATTTTTGTTTAAGTTCCAAAAGTCTTAAGCCACGATGTACACTCACTGACAAAAAGGGACCAAGAAGAAATGGTCTGATTTGGACATTGTTTATTGACAGTGATGGGTATAAAATTATTATATGAACTGACATGTCTGGAATGGGCACTAGAGGGCGTAAGAGGTAACATATTTGTGTTATTTGGCAGGCAGTAAAGATCACCAGTTCCAGGGAATGCCTTGTAGACATTAAACAGCGTTACCAGCAGAGTTGGATAGGGGTCACATTATGGGTCTACATGACGTCAGGCAGTTATATTGTGATATTACCAGGCTCTATGGGCATACAGATTTCATAGAGGCACGATGTTTGAACTAACGTGACGGCACCCTCACAAATTTTGAAGTTTCTGAGATCGTCACATTGATTGCCACTACAAACCTTGCTGCCTTTCATCTGGACATAGTTACTGGACTCTTTACGATATTCAGTGTTATTCAGCACCATTAGCTTGACAACTGGTTAAACTGTCAATAATTTCAGAGCAGTTAAGACTGCATTTGGGGTGGTGCCATAACTAATGATTAGTATCATGTCCAACGATTAATGGTTTGGGCATGCAGCAGCTGATGATGGCAGAGAGAACCAGTCCTGCCAATGTTGTGGAGAGACTCATGGCATCATGAGTAATGTGATTTAGGCGACCCTAACAACCCAGTGTTATGTCTACATGTCTTACCCCTCCTGAGACAGCCCCCTGGTACAGTCTGTCAACCAGATGATGCCCATGTCTCTGTAGACTGCCTGAGTAATGGGGAAAATCTTTAATCACACTTGTGTGGGCTCAGATTGGACAACAACTCTGACTCTGCTAACGTGCCAGATCTTGAGAGCCAATCAAATCCAAGCCTGAGGGGTTGCCACATGTTACTGACATCAGTCCAACAGTGTGAACCCTACTGCCAACTCAAATATTCATTTGATCTGATATTTTAATTGTGGCATGACAATCAAAACCTTTTATCGTGTGCAGTTTTTGTCTGGTTGCTTCACTTTTTCAGCAGTGAGTGTAAAATTACTTTTAATCAGACCCTCCAGGATTTTGCGATCGCAACTATTAACGCAAAATCAAGCAAACCCCGCGAAATCGCAACTTTTTGCAACTTTACCCAAAACACCGCAACTTAAACCCAATATTTATTGTTTCTGAAGTGATTCGCCACCGTTTCTGTGGTCTAGTCTCTTCTTTGTGGGTTTGTGTAGCGTGGGATACAAAATAACCCATGAAGAAGACACGTGACGTCACTTCCTGTTAACATCAGAATGCCGGCAGCGTGCAGGAGCAGCGACCGAAGCCAAAATGTGCGCTAATGCTTCACATTTGCCCACAAAGATTTCAGCAAAGCAGTTTCCTCCCCAGCTGCAGCTGTTTTGCACGTCCTGCAGTGTAATCATGGAACATAAACGCATCGACAAACACTTTGTGNCAGATGAAGGTTTCACAGATCACACACTTGGTTTTAAATGTTCTGCAATCAGTGCAGAATAATCTGCTCCAGGTTTGAAGTGTCTAGGTGTTGTAGTTTTTTAACTCGAGGTAAACTGGTGGAGCTATGCAGAGAACCACGCCGTTCAAAAGCCTTGTTTGGATTCATGTTTTTATAAAACACTGAGGTCCGGACCTCGGGGTCCTCAGTGGGAGCTATGGCCCTGCATCCATCCATATATAATCCTTTGAGCAAGTTCTGGGTCTGCCTAGGGGTCTTCTTCACTGGAAAAAGCTCAAAAGGGAGGTGCCCAGAAGCTATCCTAGTCCAAGTCTCAGAACAACCAAAACAAAACACCATCTTAAGTTGATGCACTATTTACAGTCATGCTTGCATCTTCAAAGAAAAAATGCTGGTTAGAGAATGTGAAAAGTTAGATTTACTGCCCTCACTGGGTTTATGCTTCTAACCATGAAAAGCAATTTATATCCATGTTTCTACTTTGGCCGCTGATGGGAGTTTTTCTTCACCTGAGTTGTTCGTCAGAGGATAAAAGATAAAGAATGTTGTCACTGATATATGCCTTCTGAATTCCTGTGTGACACAATTGTAGCAACGATATTGTGGTGGCAAATAAGGATTTAACATGTCTAATCCCATTCTGATGCCAGGTCAGCCTGTTTTTCCACTGATTCTGACATTGTTGGTATCCTTGTACCTTTGAGAAGCTCCGTGAACTTGTTTAAAACCATTCTCTTGCCTCTTGGGAATGGTCTCGTCTCTGCGGTTTTCTGGTTGACTTTTTTTCGTATTAAAAAAGCAAAACCAGCTGAGTCTTCTCGCCTTTCTTATCATTTCTGACACTAATCCAATAGCACAACTCTTGTGTTGAAGAGATCGGATGTTTTGTAAAGTCACATTTTCCTACAAATTCAAATTTGTTGCACACTTTAGGTTGCAACAAAACAAACTACAAACCATCTTTACAGTGAAATACTTTTGTGTAATTTTTTATTTTTAGTTCAGTACTATGGAAGAGTATTTTTTGCTGTCAGTGTTATTTCAAACATATTTCTTTTTTTATTATTTATAACACTATTCAACTTTGCTATCATCAATACATTTGAAAAACCTGTCCATTATGCTTCGTCAGGCATAAACCTGGAACATAAACGCATCGACAAACACTTTGTGTCTGCAAAACATGTGAGGAGAGCTGCAGACCAGGGACGATCCAGAAATGCTCATGAATGTCAGTTTAGAAGCTATCAAAGTTCTCAAATAAAGCACCTTTTGAGAATGTCAATGTTTGTTGGGAATTATCTTACAAAACTAGGAAGGATTTTTGGTTTAGATATTAAAAGTTATGCTTGTTTATTGATTTTAGTTTTTAAAAACTGCAACGTTTAGGAAAATGCCCCACGAAATCAGGCATTTTAGCCGCAACAATCACAAAAAATGCCCGCGAACTCCTGGAGGGACTGTAAAGGTGCAAAGTGTGTTTTTCAAAGCTCTGTTTGTTTCAGATTTTCTCTGCCGTGGACAAGTTTTTTTACATACGTGTCAAATTTCCGAATCCATTTTTATATGCTGCCCAGTTTCTGTTGAAGGACACCGCTCCTCCACTTCGTCTCTGAAACACAGTCCAGCCGCCATCCGGACGCATCTCACAGTACACCTGAGCAGGAAGTGACGCACGCAGACGCACATACCACATGTTAGTCTGAAAGACTGAGCAGGGTTTACAGATATTTGAAGAAAATGTTACAGACAGGCTGTTTATTGCAGAAATTAGTGTGAATTTCACAAAAGAATATAAAAGTATCTTTGAAACGTTTTGAAATTTCAATAAAAACAAATTATGTGTTCCACAGTGTTGCAATGCTAGCATTTCTCAATCCACAAGGCAACCAACACCAAACTGCTTTGGGAATTTTGGAAAATTTCCAATGACGGCATTTTATATCTGCTTCACTTACATCTGCGAGTTTAAGCAGGCCTTGCAATGACGCAAACAAATCATGAGAAAAACAGTTAACTTAGGTAGGACAAAGATAAAAAAAAAATCAGGTAAACAAGAAACACTTTCCTGTGAACAGCAGTGAAATAGGAGTAAAATTGAAAAAAATATTCTTCATTGTTCATGAATCTTGAATTACAGGTTAAACGTATTTCAATAAATTCTTAATTTGGTAAACTTCAGAAAATAGCAATTAATTCCCAGCTATATATGTCTTCTTGCTAAACAGTCCACTGCTGCAACTTTGACTTTGAACAGTTTTCTCAAAATAAAGTGTCAGCTACAAGCAGAAACTGTTTTTAACCTTGAAGGCGGTCTTGGCTCCAGCAGGCTGGATGATATAAACTCCACTCGTGGCTTGTGGTGATGCAGTCTTAATCTGCGTACAGTCTGTTCCTGAGGAGATAAGGACGACCTCGATGTTAAATCTACTTTCTAAAAGACTTTGAACAAACAACAAACAACCAAAGTCTTCTTACCTTGAGAAGAGAGGAGTTTCAGCTTTTTCTAGAAGTCCAACGTGAACAGTTTTAATATGTGACTTGATGCAAACATGGATTATAGAGCAATCATTTATATTTACCTCAGCCTGTTCTGACCAGCTCACCAGAAGGGCCAAAATGAGCCCACAGTACCCGACTAGACCCGTCATTCTGACCTGCATTTAAAAGAGACGTTTGACACAATCAGCAGCAAGATATGTCAAATATTTTCTTTGAGTACGTACCTGCATGTTGGGAGAACCTTCCTGCTCCCGGCTCAAAGTCCACAACTGAAGCAGCGCGCCTCCTCCCCGGTTACTGTAAACGCTCGCATTTTATGTTGACTCAGACTGGGAGGGGGAAGGTGTCAGAGCCGCAGATGTCTCCTGTTTCGCTGCGACAACAAGCTTTTTGTTTTCTCCCAAATGTCACACAAACATCCCAGTTGTGACACGTTAGCGTCTGACAACACCTCTCTGAGTAAGCAGCTTTCCGAGGCGAAGCCTGACAAAGTTTCCTTCTAAGGGGCCAAACCTTTTCCAACAGATTAAAAAGACGTTTTTCCCTTAAATTCTCCTGAATTTTCTGAGCAGATATTGATAAGATTTTATAGTGAGCTGTTTGATTGAACTCTTCCTGCTTTGGTCCCCTTCACAATGGATAAAGACCCCACTAGGATGTAAAATATCAGCCAAAACGTGTTTTTTTCAGGCTTTTGATCAGGTCTGGGGTGGGCGTTAGGAACTGTTAAAATACTCCCAGTTTCAAAGATACTTGGGGATCTTTTGTGGATTTTGTGAAGACGATAAAATGTGACAATTAAAGAATCCCCCGTGTTCTGGCACTGAGGAGAGAGATAGTGCCACTCATTTATTTTGGTGTAAGAACTGCCTTTAGATCCTACAGGACCAGGAACTGAAAGAGAAAGTGCTGGATCCAGTGCTGAGAGCAGAAAGTCAGAGGGCTCACGGAGCTGAGGCTGGGTGGGCTCGCTGGCTGAAGGCTGAATATGCTCACAAACTGGAGACTGGAGGCCTTGGGCGACTGAAGATAGGGGGCCCACCAAAGCCAGAGATGGCTGCAGACCTGTGGTGACTGATGAAGGCTTGGTGGCTGAGAACTTTAAGAAACATGGAGACTTGGGAACCATGATGGACACTGGGTCAGACGTACTTTGGCAATAGCATCTGTGGGACTTGGGTTGGCTCTGCCCGGGAGGAGGGCAGGCCTCTGGAGGGACTGAAGGCTCTGCAGAAACTGGAGACACTGGGGCAGGAGATGCCGAGTCGACCCATTCAGGAGCTGAATGTGGTGAGGAGAAGTTCGCACCTGATAAGACCCTCTTGGAAAAGTAAGGAGCATCAGCGTCCGGTTGGACTCCCTCGAAAAGATGAGCGTCCAGTTTCCAGGGTGACCCATAGAGAGGTTTCTGCTGGCTCCTGGTTTGGATCAGTCATTCTATCAATGTGTGCACAGGGATGAACCCAAGAATGCAGACTGTTTAAACAAATTAAAACTTGAAAAACTAAACCAAAACCTGACGTGGCAGCATAAATACAAAGTACAAGGAGTTCAGAGCCGAGTTTCACAGGGAGGAATTGGAACAAAGTGTGGGAGCTACAATGACTGATCAGAGATGAATGCAGGAGAACCAAATGGGCTGGAGCTACTGAGATGATGGGAACCACCTGGAACTGGGTGAACTGGGGGGCAGAGGAGGATGGAGGTGGCAGAAACTGACTCAGGCAAATTACTGAGAAGCAGCAGAGAACACAGGGAGGTGTGATGAGAATAAACCGCAGAAGAAAAACAGAATAAAAATACAAGAGTCCCAAAATATGGAGTCAAAAACTCACTGGAGTCCAGGGTACATTTAAGCAATTATTAGGCTTAGTCAATACAGAGTTCTGTGTTCTCCTTACCTGAATTGTTGAATAAAAGGCTGTTTTGAAGGAGGGATGGGCTCCCTTTAAAAAGATGTAAATCTTATTCCATCCTGACTAACTCAAAGAGTGTTTTAACTTAAAAGCTTCCTTAACTGTTCGTGAAGTGGCATGATTAATATCAATCTCCAGTGACCCTAACGATGTTCCAGTGGGTGGGGAGTAAGATTAATCTGCATGTGAATCTAGTTTACACAACGGAGCATTTCATGCAGCTTAAAGCTTGGAACTTCACATTCTCCAGTTTTTTTGTTTAACTGAAAAAGCTCCTCGGTCCAGCTGTTTTTAAATTTTATTTCATTTCATTTCATTTTATTTAATTTTATTTTATTTTATGTAGATGCGTTACAGAACACTTCTACGTGCGATACACAGAATGTCCAGCAGATGGCGCCAACAGCCCGAAGAGTGAATGTCACTTACCAAAAACAAAACAAGCGAAGAAGAATTCTCTGCTACTACTGTCCTTGCTAACAACAAATCACTTGCAGAATGTAAATATTTGTTGTAATTATTAACCAGTTCACTGCTTGACCTAGTTTGGAGAAGATGGTCAGCAGACGGGGCTCTTTAATTTAAACTGGCGCCGTCGGCTGTAGCTGGTAGCTGCTGTGTTTGGAGGACTATCCTCAGCTGATCTACGGAAACTTTTCAGCACCGAGCAAGAAAATGGATTCAGACGTTTTCACAGCTGTTTCCAAAGGTTGGTGTCAATGACTTATAAGTCATTTGTTGGTGTGCTGACGAACTTATCATGAGTCGAAACAACACGAACAGCGTCGCTCGCTAGCAAGTTAGCTTGTTTACTTTGTTTTTAACATTATTTTAGTAAATGGCTCCCTTTTTTGTAAATAGAACATTATTTTAAGTTGCGTTTGTGCTTATCAAATCGTTTGACATCGATACATTTGAGCCTTTTACGTCGCAGCGTTTAGCTAACATTGTTGTTTTTGAACACGCGCTGAGGGGCTGCATTCAAGACGACGCGTGTTAATAAACGTCTGTGCTTTTAACAACACTTTTTAAATGAACGACAATAAAGGCTATTTGCATTTAATTTTAATATTTACTGAAGCCTCAGGACTACAGTAAATGACAGCTTAACAGATGCTGATAGTCTGAGCTAAAATGCTCATGTGAAGAGCTTAAATAACTATTTTATTTTATTTTTTAAATTTATTAAACAGATCCTAAAGCAAAGATTAAGGATTAACATGGTTGTCTTGATGCCAAAGTTGAGAAAATAAATATGAATAAAAATTAGAGAGCGAATCAAATCCAAAAATCGTACAAAGTGCTAAATTTGGTGGTTTTCAGTTATTTCCTTCCACCTGTTTTGTGTCTTTTGTCTGAATTATTAAATTATTATTGCATGTTTTTGCCTGTTTGTTAGCAAAATATCTCATGAACCAGTGGATGCATTTTAATGAAACTTTCAGAAAGTAAAGTACAGGCAGCTGACATTTAACACATAAAAATGGCGAAAACTCATTCCATTTTACAGATTTGACCCAAAATTGGGCTGTAATTAATCACTTAAGCTGATGGGTAACAGACTGTGCAAGATTTCTTTTTTAATTTTTGCCATTAACTATTTGAAGTCAAATCTGTATGTCTGTTAGCAAAATATCTCATGAGCCACTGCGTGGATTTTAATGTAACTTTCAGGAAGTAATCGCTGGATGGACGTCTACAGCTCATTAACGTTTGGTGTCAACCCAGTTCAAGATGGCCGCTCCAACCAACTGTCCTTAAAAAACACAAAACTGGCTACAATTCAGTCAGTTTTACAGACACTGAGCTAATGTTTGGTGTGGTAGTAGCTGAGAGTAATTCCCAACACATACTCTGAGCGTGATGACCAAAACAGATCCGACATAAACTGATTTAAGGTCTTTTTTTCGGCCTTCCAGATGATTTCTTGCCCCTGGCATCGCTGCGCCTCCTGGTCCCGCCTTTCCAGCTCCTGTCAGCCTCCATGTGGCGCGTGCTGAAGGAACGGGACGTGATGAGCTACTGGGAGGTGGCGGAGTTCGTCTCCTTGGTGGTGGATGCGGTCCCAGAGCTGCTGACGTGCAAGCACAGGACTCAGCTGAACTTGGGGCTAAGGGCTCGGGTGAGACATGACGTAATGTTTGGTACCTTACGCTGTATGCAAGTTGGCAGCTAGGATACAGTCATGAGGTACAGCAGACCTGGGAACACAGGACGATTTGTGTGATTTTTATTGTTGTGTTTCTTTTAGTACATTCTGGAGTTATGCCGAAGTGAGCAGCCTGTAAAACCTGACCTGATCCTGTCTTATTTGGACAAGATGAAATCACCAAACCCCATCCTGGTAGTTGCTCTGAAATTGATTGATTGCTTTGCACTGAGAGTTTTAAAGATTATTTAGGCTATAATAAATGATGATGTGTGACGTGTAGCCCCTGTTGTCACAGCTGGGAGAATCAGACGAGGAGGAGGTAAAAGTCAACTTTCTCGAGTTGGTTCTCACTTTGCTCAAGGACCCAGAGGAAAAACAAGACTTTTTCAAGGTGAGGCTTTGAGGCATCGACAAACACTTTGTGTCTGCAAAACATGTGAGGAGAGCTGCAGACCAGGGACAATCCAGAAATGCTCATGAATGTCAGTTTAGAAGCTATCAAAGTTCTCAAATAAAGCACCTTTTGAGAATGTCAATGTTTGTTGGGAATTATCTTACAAAACTAGGAAGTATTTTTGGTTTAGATATTAAAAGTTATGGTTGTTTATTGATTTTAGTAGAAAAAATTGCAACTTTTAGGAAAATGCCCCGAGAAATCAGGTAGTTTGGCTGCAACAATCACAAAAAATGCCCGGAATCCTGGAGGGACTGAACAGAGGGAGTTACAGTAGTCTAAACATGCCTTTAACCTTCGACGTTATACTTTTTTTGCTGCATATTCATTTTTTAACCCCAGTTTGCTTGATTGGAAGGACGTGTTCCCTGCGGAGTACGGCTCTCAGTACGACAGCGACCTGCAGACGCTGTTGTCCGAGTTTCTCCGCCGCCTGGCTCGGCTGTTGCCAGCACCGGACCTGGAGCAGGTGAGGGACGACGCCGGATGATGTCATTTAGGTTCTTAGGCTGTTTTTCCTTAATGCTCTTTGAATAATAAATGAAATGGTAAAGGCTAAACTGTAAGATGGGGACTTCACGTGATATTTATAGACGGCTTCCTAAAATCCGGCTGATTTTTTACAATTCTAAGCCAACTGACTGTAGGATTTTCAGTTTCGAGCTAATGTCATGGCAACAAACAAACCCTGTCTATCGTACAAGTTCTTGTTCTGAACCATTCTGTTCCACATTGTCACATTTTGCAAACTGTTTTTCAGAAGTATATTTAATATGAAATGTAGAACTGGCATCAAAAATTCCAAACTCAGAAGAGCAATTCTTTGAAATCGGTTAAAAATACAGCCATTTTCCTGTCTGCCACCAGTGCTGTTTGTCAAATGAAATGTTTCTTTTTGTGTCATATATTTCCCTCAGACTGTTTCCTGGCTTGCAGCTGGAAGCTCTCTGTTGGAGGACTGTGTTCAGACCGTCTCCGAGCCCACGGACCTGAAAAATCTGCTGCAGCACCACAGGAAGCTCGGGCATTTAGAGCTGCATGGTAGGTCACTTCCTGTCAGCTTATGTGCTGTAAGCTGGCTGGAATTATCGGACTTTCTTGCTGTTTTCCTGTAGTTCCACCTGCTGGCCTGGGCGACGGCATCCTCTCCTCACTTTCCGCCTTAACGTCTCAGAAAGCGGCAACCATGACAGAAGGACCCGACCAGTCGGATCCACCGCACGGAATCGCTGATGACACGTGGACCGTAATGGTGGTGGATGATGATGCTGTGGAGATAGTTGCAGTTTCTGATTATGCCGAGGTGGAAGTCGGCACGAGCGTAAACGCTAACATAGAAAGATGTTTTGAAGGAGTAAATGCGAGCGCACTAAAGAGGTCTGAAGAGAAGAGCGAGGAAGAAGCAACACAAGGACCGCACGACTGCCCCGACTGTGGGAAGAAGTTTAAGTTTGCGTCTTCGCTGCTGGCCCACAGAGTCATTCACACCGGAGAACGCCCCCACCGCTGCAGCGACTGCGGCCGCCGCTTCTCCTTCAGGCAGTCCCTGGACAGGCACAAGCAGACGCACCGAACCGGACGCCTGTACGGCTGCGTCATCTGCGGCGAGGCCTTCCGTTCGCCGTCAGCCCGCACGCAGCACAAGCGGACGCACATGGAGGACGGCGTTTACAACTGCCGTCGGTGTGACAAGACCTTCAGCTGGGAGCCGACCTTCGCCGAGCACCTTAAAAGTCACGCCGACGACGGCGGCAGCGCGGCCGCAGGGAGCTCCGCCGCCGAGGCTGACGATGAGGTAGAGGGTCAGTGTCCGCCAAGTGAGGAGTGTCGGAGCAGCGAGCCAGGAGGCCTCGCCGCCAAGCGAGACAAAGACGTCCGCACAAGCGGACGCCAACGCAAGCCGACCATGAAGGTGCAGGCGATAAACTCCCAGAAACAAAAGAAGGACCTGACCAGGGCCAAGCCTTTGCCTTTCATTAGGTAAAATCCACACTTTCAGTTCTTTGTTTTTAAATGTTTACACACGTTCTTGAGGTTTTAATTTTTCTTCCTGTTACAGCTCTGAACACTCATATGGGTCAAAGAACGGCGATGGAAGTGAGTATTCACTGTCAAAAATAGTTTTTTCTCCCTTTTTTTTGGCTCTTTCCCACCAGAACTATATATTCAGCACCAAAAACAAGAAGTAGACTTGCAGAAAAAGTAACTATTCAGACCCTCCAGGATTTTGCGATGTTGCGATCGCAACTATTAACGCAAAATCAAGCAAACTTTTAGGAAAATGCCCCGTGAAATCAGGCATTTTAGCCGCAACAATCACAAAAAATGCCTGTGAAATCCTGGAGGGACTGACTATTGGTGTCACTGCTATCTGTCTGTTAGCAAAATATCTCATGAGCCACTAATTGAATTTTAATGAACCTTTCAGGAAGTAATCATTGGATCAAAGCATTTCAAGACTCTTAACTTTGTTTTGATTTAATCTTAAACGAAGTTCTTCCGCAAACTATGACCAGCTTGGATCAGTTGTAGCCATGCGTCAAAAGATTTCTTTCTGAGCTTGGCCAAAATCCGTCCAGTGGTTCGTGAGATATTTTGCTAACAGAAGCACACACACAGTGAAACAGACAATTAAATGGCCTGATTAATGACCACCATTCTTCATCTACTTTTGATTTATTTCTCCGACAGACGCCTCAGGTGAAAAGGTGCAGGTCCTGCAGCACGTCCACGCCGCGGGGGACGATTTGTCCCCTCAGCCACACGCAGGTGAAGGAGGACGCTACCGATGCGCAGACTGCGGGAAGACGTTCCGCTTCCAGTCCTTACTTAAAGCCCACCGGCGCGTCCACACAGGCGAGCAGCCTTTCTCGTGCGCTCAGTGTGGACGCCACTTCTCCTTCAAGCAGTCCCTGGAGAGGCACAGGCAGACACACAAGTCTGGACACGAGTGTCTGATCTGCGGGGAGCTCTTCAAGTCAGCTGCAGAGCAAAGGGAGCACAGGGGCGCCCACGTGCAGAACGGCAAGTACCTTTGCTCGGAGTGTGGCCAGGCGTTCACCTGGAAGTCTGCGTTGGCGAGGCATCTCCGGACTCATGGCACGGACGCTGACGAGGTGAAAGACTCTTTGAAATGTCCTCACTGTGACGTGGTCTTCAGCTGCGTCAGCTACCTGAACAGGCACCTGCAGACCCACGCAGAGGAGAGACGCCACACCTGCAACTGTGGGAAGAGCTTCGCCTACCGGGCCGCTCTGACGGCGCACCGCCGCACTCATCAGAAAGAACGGCCGCACGTGTGCACGCAGTGCGGGAAGGGCTTCCTGTACAAGGGCGGCTTGCTGAGCCACATGAAGATCCACTCGGAGGAAATGCCCTTCATGTGCTCCTTCTGCGGCAAGAGCTTCAAGAGGGAGCGCAACATGAAGAAGCACGAGCGCTGCCACACCAGGGAGGACATCTTCAGCTGCTCGCAGTGCGACAAGAGCTTTGTGTACAAGGCCACGCTGACCCGGCACGAGCTAACGCACTCGGGCGAGAGGCCGTACCTTTGCTCCGACTGCGGGAAGGGCTTCTTCTCCCACGCGGAGCTCCTGAAGCATGAGCGCTTCCACACGGGCCACAAGCCGTTCCAGTGTCCTGACTGCGGCAAGAGATTCACCCAGTCCTGCTACCTGACCATCCACCTGCGCTACCACACGGGGGCGCGGCCGTACTCCTGCACCGACTGCGACAAGAGCTTCCTGAGCGCCAATCGGCTGAAGAGGCACCAGCGGACACATTCCGGGGAAAAGCCTTACGTGTGCGCTGAGTGTGGGAAGGGATTCAGGCAGTCGTATCATCTCAAAACGCATCAAAGGACGCATGCTTCGTGAAGCCTTTTAGGGTTTTAAATTGTAGAAGACTTACCCAATGTCCATCGTGTTCAATGTCTGTTAAGTTGACTAACATATAGCCTCAGGTGGCCATCTTAAATTGGTCCAATAACTTTGAGTTTCATTAAAATCCATCGAGTGGTTTTTGGGCGATAATGAATGAATGAAAACAGTTTTATACAAATTCAGCCTTTATTTGTGAGCAAATTCTACAACGAGAAGTTTATTTAACAGCAGTTGTTTCATTTCAGGCAGTAACAGAAACATCCTTTTAGAAAAATCAGCTTAGAAATTGTTTGTATTTAGTGTCGCGTCACAAGCTTTACCGAAAGAAGACGTGAGGTACAATGTAGGAGTTTTCATCTGAAAAGTAAAGGAAGGAAGACTAAAAGCACCTAGACTACAACAAAGAGTGAGAGAGACGTCCTCACAGTGGTTGACAGGACAGTTTGAGACCATTAGGAGGCACAGAGTGACCTACACAGCGATGTGCAGAGTAATGGGGCAGTGGTCGCTCCCCATCGCCTTGTTACGGATCTTACTGTCACACAGGCCGGGCAGAAGGGAGGAGGACAGCAGGAAGTAATCCAGCCTCCAGCCCACGTTCTTGGAGCGGGCGTTCATCATGTACGTCCAGAAAGTGTAGGCGTTGCTCTGCTCGGGGTAGAGGTCGCGGAAGCTGTCCACGAAGCCGGCCGCCAGCAGCTGGCTGAAGCCGTCGCGCTCCTCCGGGGTGAAGCCCGCGCTCTTCTTGTTGCCCTTGGGGTTCTTCAGGTCCATCTCCTGGTGCGCCACGTTGAGGTCGCCGCACAGCACTAGAGGCTTCTGCACGTCCAGCTCGCTCAGGTAAGCCCGGAAGTCCACGTCCCAGGTTTTGCGGTAATCTAAGCGGACCAGGCCTCTGCTGGCGTTTGGGACGTAGGCGGTCACAAGGAAGTAGTTTGGGAATTCGGCGGTGATGACGCGACCTTCCTTGTCGTGCTCCTCTTTCCCTGGAGAATTGGGAAAAGGTGAAAAACTCTCAAACCTCGTTTTCTATATAAATCTTTAAAAACCAATTAAATCCCAGTTGCTTGTGATGTAAAAAAATAAGAATATATCAATAAAACAAGAAACAAGTGCTACTCTGCAGCCGGCCCTATTTAAGATGTGTTTTCTTTGTTTGACACAGTTACATGTATATAAATGTCCTAAAGCTAACGCTTCGAAACATCTTTGGATTTTTTTCCACTCAAAACCAAATTTATTTAGTTGAATTGCACAGAATATTTGCAACATCCAAAGTGGGAAAGACAGTACTGTATATAACCTAAACCTTATTTGCCATTTCACTCCAAATTTTCAGGTTTAAAATAAAATTAGACAACAGAAACTTTGTGAAACTAGCTCCAAACAAATGTAGCGCTCACCAATTCCGTACGTCACTTTCAGGGGTTCGGTTTTGCACAGCATGGCCACCCCGCTGTATCCCTCCTTGTCGTCTGACGCAGCCCAGTACTTATAGGGGTACTCGGGCATCGAGGTGATCTCAGCAGGAAGCGCTTTCTCTGAGCACTTTGTTTCCTGGAGGCACAAAACATCCGGTGCCTCCTCGCGCACCCACTGGGGAAAACAAAAAAGCACGACGGTTAGCCGTCTGTTTACAACGAACCCCTAATCAGACCCTCCAGGATTTTGCAATCGCAACTATTAACGCAAAATCAAGCAAACGCCGCAACTTTCCCGCGACTTTAACCCAATATTTATTGTTTCTGAAGTGATTCTCCACCGTTTCTGCGGTCTAGTCTCTTCTTTGTGGGTTTGTGTAACGTGGAATACAAAATAAGCCCAAATAACTCAGGAAGAAGACACGTGACGTCACTTTGTGTCTGCAAAACATGTGAGGAGAGCTGCAGACCAGGGACAATCCAGAAATGCTCATGAATGTCAGTTTAGAAGCTATCAAAGTTCTCAAATAAAGCAGCTTTTGAGAATGTCAATGTTTGTTGGGAATTATCTTACAAAACTAGGAAGGATTTTTGGTTTAGGTATTAAAAGTTATGTTTGTTTATTGATTTTAGTAGAAAAAATTGCAACTTTTAGGAAAATGCGCCGCGAAATCAGGCATTTTAGCTGCAACAATCACAAAAAATGCCTGAGAAATCATGGAGGGACTGCCTAGTGGCAAACTGATGTTTACTCACATCCAGGCCCTTCTTCTTCACCCACGCTCTCAGCCCGTCCACGTTCCACGAGGTGATCTTCAGGTTGGCGTCGCGTCCGTCTTTACTGGTCAACTTGTCGGGAGGGTCATCGTACAAGACAGGAGCCTCCGGCTCTTTAGCCTTTTTTGCTTTCTTTGAAGAAGCTGACACAAGTTGGAGAATAATCGTTTTATTTATAAAAACTTTGAATGGAACAACAGATTTGTTTGCGTGGTGGTGTATGCAGCGGTACCAGATCCAGTATCATTGTCTCCCTCTGCAGACGCCTCCTCGGTCTTCTTGCCTCTCTTCATACTGGAGCTTGCTCTGATGGTAGACACACCTCGCAGACACACAAGACGCACAGCTAGCAGGACACACGTCGCTGTGGGGGGAAAAAAGTCACCAAATGTTGAAACTGTATGCTATTACATATTAGGAATTATTCGTTATGAAAGCTCAATCTCAGGCTCTGAACAAATCTCAGTCACACTAACATTTTAAAAGCTATAAAAATAGGTATCGCGTCCCACACCTAGGGGGCGCTATAACAAAGGACAATGCGTTTTTGCCAGTAACTCCTAAACCGTAAGTTGTACACTCAAAATCTTACGGGACCTCAAACTATGGATGATTTTGCATCTTTTTTACTTTGGCCACGCCCACTTCCGATATCAGAGGAGAAAAAAGTGTGGCTATAGAAAGCTAAATTCTAATTTTCATTTTGCTTAACAATGGGAATAAGCACAAAATGTAAAGAAATTTTCCATCCATCCATTTTCTTTACCCGCGTCTCCTTTCTGGGTTCCAGGGACACCAGGGACAGGACTCCAGTCCATCACAGGGGCACATGGAGACAAACAACCACTCTCACTCACAACTAGGGACAATTTTACAGTTGCCAATGAACCTAACATGCATGTTTTTGGTCTGTGGGCGGAAACCAGAGTACCCGGAGTAAACGCATGTGAGCTCAGGGATGCGGACACCACTTCTTTAAATCGGTGCCACATTTGTGGGTTACACGCATGAAAAACCTTCTATTGAGTTTTGTTTTGATATTTACTGGATTGGATGATTGAAGTCTGAAGTAATGAGACATATTGGCAATTTAACAACTTATTCATTTAACAAACCGGAGCCTCGGTAGCATGTGGAAGAACCACACACAGCCACAACAGCCTGGATCCACCACCTCATGTTTAGCTTGGTTAGATGGCATTCTGTTTCTTTTTCATGGCCGCAACCAACATACACTGCTCAACCCACAAATGTGTCACCATTTAAGTGCAAACACACAGAGTTTTCAATTGCCTAGAAGTATTGTTACAACAAAGAAATAATCAACCGAACACAAATTTACAAACTTAAAATTAATGTTTGGACAGTGATAATTTTCATTAAAAGGCTAAAGGTACTCATTGCAATGTCATGAAGACAGGTTTAAAATAAAATAAAAATAATTTTTAAAAAAAGTAACAGTTAAAGTCTCTTTAAATTAAAAATTGTAATCTTTAAAAAGGTCAACAATAGTAACGTCTATGGAAGAGCCATTTGGGATCAAGAAGTCTGAGAATTTAGACTTTTGGTGCAAATTTAAACTCAGATTTATTGACCAAAGTAGAAAAAAAAAAAGTTTTGTTTACATTGAGTGCATACCTGCATTTCAAAATAAAAACATTAACTTGTTAATTTACTGGCTCACAGCAGGACTTTGGATGTTGACATCTACATCTTCCAACTGTTTAAAAACTTTATTTATTCACTTTTAAAACTGGACTTAGTTGACATAAGTCTGCAGATTTTTTTTTTCTTCGTCAAGCTGCAGGAAGTATCCTGACCAACAACCACAAAACACACATAATATAAATAAAAATCAGCTTCCACAGAAATAGAAGCTAGTTTCTGTCTCTGTTGGTGTCCTTTAAACCCGTCTGGACGCGCATTTAGCCCGACAACAGATTAAAAATGAGGTTTTCGTGTTGGATTGGCAAACAACACGTTATGCTAAAGCTAGCCTCGGCTGCGTAACAAAGAGCAGAGAGGCGGCCTGCTCGGGAATGAATGAAGTTAGCAAAACACGCGTTTGATTAGCTTGTTCGATTCGTCAACAAATGCAAATGTGCGTAAATAACGCCTCGTTATTGACGTTTTCAGGAAAAGAGCATGCAAATAACCTTACTTGCACTTTCACAACAGGATGCAAAACCCCAAGACAAGCGCCGTTCCCCCTGTCACTCCCCCAGCACGCGCAGAAACAGAGCGTAGAATCCACTCCGACCACGTGCCGGTCGGACTCACGGGCTGTCTTCAGATATGCCTGATCAAAAACATAAAACAAACAAAGAAAATGTCTCTGTGCGTCAGGTAATAAACTGAATACACGACACACGTTACTCTAACATATTTAACCTTATTCTGTCCAGTCTTTGTGTAAAATCATTGTTTGGAGTAAACTTTATTGTAAGGCGAAATTGTACAGCTCTCAGTGTTTGGGTCCTCTGAGTTGCAGAAGCTAACAGGCTCCAAGTTTAATGTAGTAAAATTAAATAAGCTGACACAAGCGTACAAAGGAAAGGAAGAACTTGGTAAACCCTATTTGTTTGTAAAACGAAAAGCTTGCGTGACAGCTAGCTTAGCTATTTGCACAGCTCAATATGATATTTGTTTGGTTTTACGTTTAAAATGAGTTTGTTGACCAGACCAAACAGGCTGGAAAACGGAACAATTAAAAACCTGACAAAGTTAGCTCAACAGTTAACAGTAAATATAAAGACGAATATTACACAAAAAGCTACTTTCAGCATATTGACATATATGCCTAAAACTAAAATCTTATACATTTAAACATTCAGATATATTCGAGCAGTTCTTGTTATTTAACCAAACTAGGGTAGAAAAAAAGTTTGGTTTCTTAGTTTTCTCACAGCATGTGCTACAGTATTTAATATTAGTAAAACCAAGAAGCTAATAGTCTGTGTAAAACAGCTGTAGAGGATGAAGTAGGTGGAAATTTTCAATTTTTATGTGTTTAAAACTTGTTAAACAGTCAACCCTTTCCTTGTGGATGTCATCTGGACTGACAGTAACAGCATAAATGTTATCAACTTGCAAAAACACATTATTTTCCTTATTTTTGTGGGGGCAGTATCCCCACTGTTTGAGACTCAAACATCCTTCTGCCATTAAAGTTATTTCACAACATGTATCGCCATAAAAATCATATCAAATCAAGCCATAAAGCATGCAGTCACAGTAAATCCAAGGAGGATAAATGTTTGGACTGTATTTAAAAACACAGTTTATAAGAATTTTTGGCAGGACAAACGAAACGTCAAAATAACTTAGTTTTACTTGTGTCATATTTATTTAAAATGTGACAAAAATCGTTTGAAGTAAAAATATGTCATAAAGTATCTTAAAAATGATCACAATTTGTTATATTAAACCAACATTATAACAACAATGAGTGAAATTAGACAAATTTACTTCTACAAGTTAACATATTGACTTTCCCCTGGCTTAAAGGAACTGCAAAATGCCTTCGATTTGAGATACTGTATTTGTTTTTTATGCTTAAGGAAAAAAATCCCTGAATCTCACAGTTTGTATCTTTCTTCTTCAGCTGCCATGACCGTGGTGATTGGCTTCGAAGGGAGCGCCAATAAGATCGGTATTGGCATCATAAAGGACGGCGAAGTGCTTTCCAACCCAAGACGAACCTACATCACGCCTCCCGGTCAAGGTACGCTCCGTTAAAAGCCCCTCTGTGCACTCAAAAACAATCTGACAGCACTTCTTTTCACACGTCAGGGTTCATGCCGAGCGATACAGCCAGACACCACCGTGCAGTCGTGCTGACCGTCCTGCAGGAGGCGCTGGAGCAAGCGGGGCTGAAGCCCGCGGACGTCGACTGTGTGGCGTACACGAAAGGTGGGCTGTAATACGGATTCAGGCTTTTTTTTCACGCCTCATCTTCATCTGCTTTTAGTTTAAGAAGGATATTTCGATGTTTCCTATCAGGTTCTTTAGTTTTCCTCTCGCTGTCTCAGGTCCAGGTATGGGCGCCCCCTTGGTAACGGTCGCTCTGGTGGCTCGCACCGTCGCGCAGCTCTGGGGGAAGCCCCTCCTCGGAGTCAACCATTGCATCGGACACATCGAGATGGGCCGGCTCATCACCAAGGCCAACAACCCCACCGTGCTGTACGTCAGCGGGGGCAACACGCAGGTAGGTCTCTGCACCGCCGACTCCACTTCCTGCAGTTCCTGGTGATCGGGTACGTTTAATGTTGGCGCTTTTCTCGCCGCCATCGCAGGTTATCGCCTACACAGAGCGGCGCTACAGAATATTTGGGGAGACTATTGACATCGCAGTTGGCAACTGTTTGGACAGGTTTGCTCGAGTTATTAAGGTATGTGTTTTTATGTTCATAGATTAATTATTTTTATTGTTTATCCTTTCACGTGAAACCGTGTCACCACGTAGATTTCTAATGACCCGAGTCCAGGTTATAACATAGAGCAGATGGCCAAAAAGTGAGTAGAACCTTTAGATATTTTTATTGACTATTCAGTGGTGTGTCACATTGTTTTTAGTTTTTACACCCCCTCCTTTTTTCTTGTCCCCGCTGTCAGAGGGACTCAGTACGTGGAGCTGCCGTATACAGTAAAAGGAATGGATGTGTCGTTTTCTGGAATTTTGTCCTATATCGAGGTAAGTGGTTCGCTGATTTGTAAAACTACTGTTTGGACACTTTTAAATTCATTTAAATGTCCTGGATGCATGATTGAGGTACAACCTCTCAATGTTATCGTTTGGTTTTCACATCAAAATCAGAGAAAGTCCTCAGGAACAGCTGAATGGTACATTTATAGTCTTACTGACCATTTAAATGGTAACTGGCCTTTATCTTGTCCAAGGACTAAAAAATTCATTTAAAAGCTGAGTGAGGCGTAAGAAATGACTGCTAATGATGAGCTTTTTGAAGTTTGATCTATTTGTCTGTGTTCATTAAAGTCTGTTTGCTCTAAATTCTGTATAATCTGTAACTGGGAAAAAGTCATTGATATTTCTATATGAATGATTTGACATAATGCATCTAAAACCAATGAATTTATGTCATTTTTTAATAAATATTGATCGTGATCGGCCCTTGGCTCGGACCAAATTTTTAATTTTGGCCCCCTTGCGTCACTGGGTTTGACCCCCCTGCACCAGATGATTCGTTTCATCGCAGCAGGGTTGTCATCCGGTGTGAAGGAGGTCTTTGGGAAACATCAGAGGTGATCAGATCGACCAGATAGTCCAATCTGAGACATTAAGACATCAGTCAGGAGCTCTAGGTTGCCATTATTCGAGTGTAAAATGCAGATTTCATGAAGGAGTCACTCCAAAGTGCAAATCATTCAATAACCCTGAAGAAGAAAAAGGTCTGGAACGGCGTTCTGTGGACAGATGAAAAAAGACTGCTCAGTATTTGCAGAATTAAACAGAATTTCTGAAAAACTTCAGTTGGCTCTGGTACTCAGGCACCTTTAATCTCAAACCCATCAGTGTAAAGAGATAAATTATATTTAGTTTTAGCAAAATGCAACAGTTCTTTACAGATGGACGGTATTAAAAAAGTCTTAATAAATCCAAACCGCCTGTAGGATTCAGTTCTTGTTATTCTTAATAATTGTCTTTCTTTTTGCCAGGAAGCTGCTAATAAAATGCTGAGCTCCGGTCAGTGTACGGCAGAAGATCTGTGTTTCTCGCTTCAGGTATGAATCCGCAGTCCGAGAATCTGTTGTAAAATTTTAGCTTTTTGCTTCAAAGATTACCCAACATTGTTACAACGGCGATGAACTTCCTGTCGCTCTGCAGGAGACCGTGTTCTCCATGCTTGTGGAGATCACAGAGAGGGCCATGGCTCACTGCGGCTCCCAGGAGGTCCTCATTGTTGGGGGGGTCGGCTGTAAGTACCTCAAACTAGTAGCATAAAGTCTTTTATTTGTAAAGATGTTTTTTTCAGTGATGGTCTCTCACCAGAGCACAAAGCAAGGTCCATAAAGAGTTTGGAGTCCTGACCTCTGGTTTGCTCCTCAGGTAACCTTCGCCTGCAGGAGATGATGGGGGTCATGTGTAAGGAGAGAGGAGCCAAGCTCTTCGCCACAGATGAACGGTGGGTCAGCATTTATTACAACATTATACAAAATAAATCCAGAGCCACCGCGCGAACAAACGCTCCTCTGTGCCGCAGGTTCTGCATAGACAACGGCGCGATGATCGCTCAAGCCGGCTGGGAGATGTTCCGGTCCGGTCAGGTGACGGAGCTGGAGGACTCATGGATCACACAGAGGTAGGCCTCACAGCTCTGCTGCTTTTGACTCTTATCTTATTTAGAGATGCAGATAGATTTGTTGGTGCCGTTCTTGTCAGCGGGCATTATGGTGACTTCCTGATTCAAAATGTGAGTGAGGTACCCTGACCTCAGAGTTCAGCTTGAATGCTTTCTTTTCTCCTATCTGATCAAGCTGGGGTCGCATTTCCTCTTGCGTCCACGTTCTGGGAGGTTGGCTACAGCCTTGTGAACCTTACACTGTTTAGTCTAAATATTTGGACCTGTGACACTAATTAACGTCCAACACTCAGTTTGAAACCAGATTAATCGTCTGAAGGGTCCCAACAAATCTGTCTGTAAATCTTTACTTCTCACCACTTCTTTTTGTTCACATACAAGTAGACATTATTCAACTGCTTTAACTGAATTAGTTTTAATGAGAAAAGCCTTTTCAATTAAATTCCTTCCATAATTATTTGTAATTTTCTGACCTCCATCAGATGCTTTTCCACCCGTAGTAATAAAAATGATGTTTTAGCTTTTCTGTTATGCCAAGTTAGTATTTTAGTATGTGCTGTTTCAGAATGTTCATTATTCAACTCAGTTCTAAACAGTATAAAGATCCCACAATCCATATTTATTATTATAAAATTGTGTAATCAGTCTGAGTGAAGCAGACAAGACAGTTTTAATCTGTTTTTGCACATATTTTGTTTCGTTGCAGGTACAGAACGGATGAGGTGGAGGTGACGTGGAGAGACTGACATCAGTTTTTTTTTTATTAAGGTGACTTCTTTTCTCTGTGGTAATCATCCTGAGTGTTTAAATAAAAAAAGGCCAATTTCTTTTCAAGTTTATTCATTTTTATTAAGCAATACTGTTCTTTAATTTCTCCATTTTCTCCAGTGTATTTTAAATTCAAATTTCTACAAACGGAACATGGTGACATCCCTTATGGACTGATGAACAACAAAAAAAAAAAAACAGCATTAAGATTGCGATAAAGGGTGAACTCTGCTGTCCTTCTGTAAACTGAAGACCCCCTGCGTTAAATGAACAATAAAACGTGCGCAGGGACGAGACATTCTTCTGGTTAAGAGTCGAGGAGGAAATAATAAAAAGAAAAAACGCTCCGCTGAGGACTTCTCACACACAGGAATTGGTCAGAGTTTTATACAAAGTGCTCGACTGACGGAACAGAAAGTTTGATAAAAACTAAATTAATTAGACTCCTCTGAGATACAGGAAAAAAGAAAACGGATGAGCTAAAACGGGAACGAGGTGATGATTAAGGCAGGCTTTCTGTAAGGCATTAAAAAAGTCCATTGCTGTAAGATCTCAGAGGAGAGAATCCAAAGTGTCTCAGTGTGGCTTAATGTAAAGACATCATCCTGAGTGCAGCGTGTGAACGGGACTCAACTTTGTCCGACTTTAATATGTGCAGGAAGGTGTGTGTAGATGCTGTGTGGCAGCCACACTGCTAGGCCGGGTGCTCCTGGGCGTCCTTGTACCAGACGACTCTTTTTGGATCTGGAAAAACAGAAAACGATTCATATGAGCTCCAGGACGGTTTTAAATCCACTCTACAATTTTTACCATTTTTATAATAAACGTACCTTTCTTCTGTCTGTTACAGGTAATATTCCATTCTAGAACAAAAAAAGGAAGAAAGATGTTAAACTTGTGTTTTAAACCTTTGCAGCCAGTGTCCAGTGCTCGATTTAACACCTACCTCTGTTGTGATAGTTCAAAGCCTCCACTAGATGGCGACAACTGAGCAGCAGGTCCCCGTTGGCCTCGTCCATCTCTGCGACTGAGCTGACGGAGGTAGTGACGGGGAGGAGAGTTTCCTCTGAAACCGTGTGTTTAGCGTCTGTTGGCGGGGGGCTGTGGGGGCCAAGCCCCTCGCTGATAAAACTCAGACCCCACTGGTTCTGTAGCAGCACGTTAATGGCGGGGCGCTCCTCCTCCAGGGCTCCACCCGCCGCCCCCGCCTTCACCTTGGAGGCGTAGCTCACGGCAGGCTGCAGCTTGGCGGGGCTGTCCTGCACCGGGAAGGCGGGCGGGGGCTTGAGCAGCGACAGCCCGTGCTCCGCCCACTTCTCCTTCTGGGTAAGCTTCGGTGGCCGCTCGCCGACTCGGCCCGCTCCCTTCTGGCTCTCCCTGCGGACGCCGCGGCCCTTGTGCTGCTGGCCTCGGCGTTCTTTCTCCCTGCGGAAGCTGAGGGCGTGCGCGTGGCCAGGATTGATCGGCTCGCCCTGAGGTGAGTGCTGCTTGGGCGCCTGGGAGCTTCCGGAGATGCAGCCGCCGCCCCCACCACCTCCACAGTTGCCGGAACCAGGAGACAAGCGGCGGTTGCGGATGTGGGGCTCCGAGTTGGGGGCTGACACGAGGACGGGTTGATCGCACAGGCTGTCTGACTCACATACGGTGTTGCTGAGTTCCCATGAAGCTGGGGAGGGAGACGAAGACAGGAAGTTGATGTTTCAATCAGCACGTTGTAGCAAAATATGCTCATCCTCATTTCAGAATCAAGAATAACTAGAGAAACTGCATTTTCACAAAAAACGCAGCGTCAATCCTGAAGAAATAGCAAGATACTAGAAACCAAATCTAAATGTAACCAAACATGAGCTAAAAGCAACAATCTGATTTTAAAGGGAACAATGTTTTGAATAACCTGAAGATATCTCAAAGTATTTACAGTTAATAAAAACCAAAAGTCAGCACCAATCACTCAAATGTGTAAATATATGAATGGTTATAATACCTCAACTACAGAGCAAACAACAACACACAGGACAGAAATATGAAAACATTTAAAACTATTTACCTGACATTACTGGCTTACTCTTTACAACCCAATGAATTAACCACACACAACCAAATGGGTCTTTAAGTTAATAATCACCACTTGGCATCAATAATAATCCGTGTACGGTTCGCTCGCTCTGGTTTTTTCTTTTCAAAATAAAATTGCAAAAACAAAACAAGCATGTGCAAAAATAAAAAGCAGTACGTTTTTTTTAACTGCAATGGTTAAACCAAAGACGAGCTTTTATTTTGTTGTTAATTCAACGGGACCTTATGGCGGAACCGGAAATGAAGACCTGAACTCCCGGCAGTCACCAACAGGTGGCGGTAATGTCCCGATTTAATGACTTCCTTGGAATCTGAAAGAAATCTTGTTGACGGTAAGATCATCAGCTCTCAGTGAAATGCGTCGATTCCCTCTAAATAAGACAAACATATCCATTTTTAAACTGGTAGATTCTGAAGCGCTAACTAAAAAAATTTTAAAGGAGGATTTTAAAGGCGGTTGGCAAGAAACTGAAGGTGTACATTACCGCCACCTCCTGGTGACTGCCGGGAGTTCGGGTCTTCATTTCCGGTTCCGCCATAAGGTCCCGATGAATTAACAACAAAATAAAAGCTCGTCTTTGGTTTAACCATTGCAGTTAAAAAAACATTTTAAAATTTTTGCAATGGCCGTTTTTGTAATTTCGTTTTGAAAAACAAAAAGAAAACACTTTTTTTGTTTTTGCAAGTTTAGAACGAACCATACACGGATTAATAATGAAATGATTTTTGCACTTAGCTGTTTATGAAAACAGTACAATTGTGGAAATGATTGGATTAGGGTGATTAATCAGACACTTCTGATGAATGACGACCATTTCGAAGTGGAGCGCTCTTAAAGTGGTTAACAATTAGCATCTCAACTGTTGTAGGCTTCATTAAACTTCTATCAAAATAACTGACAGGTTTCTAAAACAGTGTTTGCATGAACGGTTTTTAAGATTGGAGCTGGTTTGAGACAATCCTCACACTACCCGGCTTTGAAATGACTGGAACATTCCTTTAATATAAACAACTCAGATCAATAAGAGCTTCAAATTGGGAATTATTGTGTCGGTTTTCAAATAGACCGATTTAGTTTTAGTCAGAATAAAAGCGACTTTAGAGTTTAGTAGTTTCTCGAAATTTTTAATATGTGGATCAGATCAAAATCATGCTTGTTAATTTTAAGAAACATTGAAAAGCTGAATCGGATGACAATGTTTTTATCCATGTACCTACACGCCTGTTAGCAAAATATCTTGACATATTTGAAACGATCACTGGATGCACCTCTACAACTGATTAACTTTTGGAGTCAAACCAGTACAAGATGGCCGCCACAGCTAGCCTACACAATAGTAAATATAACTTAAAACGTCAGACTGATGTTACACAATAATCCGTATGACTGAGTCCCATGGCTCATAAAAAATGAGTGACTGATTAGCAGATCCACCGTCGATCCACACCCAGATATTTATGGTGGTTGTATTCGACAGAGAGGAGAAATATTCAGCTACAGAACCCCCAACACGTGTCAAACTGTGTTGAAAAAGGTTAAGTTTTTAACAAGGGAAAAAGACGCAACACAACCAGGCTGAACGGCGACAACACATTCCGACGGGAACATAGTTCGACGCAACACCGGGGCCAGTTGATCAAACAGGCGACCATGTTCTTCCACGTTGTTACGGAAAATTCGAGAAACTACCAAACTCAGTCGCTTCTATTCTGACTAAAACTATAAACAAGTTGCCAAATCAGTCCATGTGAATACGGTCACATTAATTCCCATTTTAAAGAGCTTATTTGAACACCAAACAAACAAAGCTACGGGGCACCGGCGTTAGCAAACTATTTAGCAACGCCACGATGCTACGAACTTAACTCGACGACTACCTTCATTTAAAGTTAGACGAATTTAAAATAGTTTTTAAATTATTCAAATTCAGTTGTCGTGTGTAATTTCACATTTATTATTAATACAACGTTCAAAATTCAACAGTTAGCCATCCGTGCTAACTCAAATCAAAGTTTCGTAACCCCCCTACCCCCCATTCAAAGTGACCAGGCTGCTATCGGCACAGCTAGCGCCGCGGCTAACACCGCGGCAAAACGGCCAAACAGAAGCTCCAAAAGTAAAGATTTTCGGTCACATTAGTCAAAATGTTGAACTGACTCACCTGATTTGATATGCATGTCTTTTTGCTTAATGTATCGCGGAGGGTAAACCGTTCGGCAACTTCTGTTTACAACGTAAAGATAACGACGTCTCTGTGGTTGAGATCTTGTGTGGAGCAACCACCCGGAAGCGGCACGGGAATGTGGGTGGGACCGGAAGTTCCGGCAAATAAGTTATCCGGCGGGAAACGTAGAGGGAATGCTATAGTTCGCGGGGTCGCCATATTGGAGAGGTCGAGTCGTCAGCTCTCTCTTATGATTACACAGTAAAACACGGTCACTCAGCACTGTATGCTGGAACTGAAGAACTTAACATTAAAAAAATAAATAAATCTGCGGTCATGTGAGAAGGAACAACCAGTTTCAACCGTATTTTGTAAAACAAATATTCATTATGTCAAAGCAAAGCAAAGAACATAATAATAAATATATGTATATACATAATCAAGTAAATTATGAAAATGAACCATGCAAACACTATGCATAGGCAAATAGTTTTACATATATATTTATTTAATCGGGATGGAGGTCGTCTTCCAATCAAAGGGATTGGGCCGGACACTGTACTAAGCAGAGCCTGGAGGGTCTCAAAAGATAATATATACTATAAGCATAGAACATTCATCATTTATTGTAGATTCAGAAACCAATCAATAATGCCCTTTTTTAGTTCTCAGGCATACATAAATTATTTCCCAAAATTCAAACATTTTTTGATTTGAGCCCAACATATAAAAACTCTTCTTTTTAAGCATTTTATAATTTATGCTGCTCAACTTCCAAGTCACTGAAAATGATGTCTTTTCAACTCATAGATAATAAACTACTATATTACAAATATTTTGTTTATGAAATCTGATTTTATACTCAGTCCTTCTGTTTACAGAAATTGCTTGAATAAAGCAAACAAAAACTATGGTATATGACAGGTTTGATACGAACACAATTGATTTTTAAATACTTTATGAGCTTGTTAAGTGGAATGAGTTTTACATACTTCCTGCTTCTGCCCAGATGTTTGACATCTGTATAATTTTTATACAATAACCACTAAACTCTATCTATTATTGGAGTTATACAAGCAGCATCTCTTTAAGACTATTAAAATATAGAGGAAGTTCTGTATTTGGACCGCAAAGTTAAAAAAGTGAACCTGGAAATTCTCTTGTAGGCACTTTAGTTAAGGTGGGTGGATTTTCACATCAAACTGCTGCAGCTTGTAGGACCTTAAAAGAATTAAAATTAAAAGGTTTAAATGATTTCAGGAGAATCAGATTATTTGTTCTCGAGACTCGATGCCTAACCCTAATTATAATCATCTCTTAATCCCAAACACAAAACAGGAAGAACTGCTGTAAAGATGGACAGAGCCTCAAACACTGAATGACTCCACACCCACGTTCTTCGCCACATGTGTGCGCACGTGCCTCTTCAGCCGCGTGGAAGTGGAGAAGCCCTTCTTGCAGAGCAGGCACCTGTGTGGCTTCTCCCCGGTGTGCGTTCGAACATGCGTGTTCAGGTCGGAGGAGCACCTGAAGCTCTTCTCACAGCAGGAGCACGGATACGGCCTCTCTCCGGTGTGGACGCGCCTGTGGAGGAGCAGCTCGCCTGACGTGATGAAGGCTTTGCTGCACTGAGAGCACGGGTGGGGTCGCTCCCCGGTGTGAGTCAGGTTATGGCGTACGAGCGAGGAGGACTTGGTGAACCTCTTCCCACAGCAGGCGCACGTGAACGGACGCTCGCCCGTGTGGCTGCTCAGGTGTTCCATCAGGGAGCGCTTCGTTTTAAAGCCCTTGGAGCACTGAGGGCAGCTGAAGGGTCGGAGGGTGCTGTGGGAGAGCCGGTGTCGCAGCAGCTCTCCGTTGGTCAGGAAGGTCTTCTCGCAGCTGCTGCAGACGTACAGCCTCTCACCTGTGTGGGTTCTCTCATGGCGCCGTAGACTGGCCAGCTGGGTGAAGCTCCTTTCGCAGGCCGAACACTGGAAAGGCCGCTGGGCGCTGTGAGTCAGCAGGTGCCTGTTAAGGAGCTGCAGCTGAAGGAAAGTCTTGCCGCAGTCTGAACAGGCGTACGGCCGCTCCCTGGTGTGGATCTGCTGGTGTTTGTTCAGGAGCCACATGTGCGTGAAGCTCTTCCCACACTCACAGGAGAACGGCCGCACGCCCGTGTGCTTCATCTGGTGTCTCTTCAGGTCCGAGGCGCGGCTGTAGATCTTCTCACACTGGCAGCATTTGTACTGACGCCTCACCACGTGGCTCTGCCTGTGCCTCAGTCGATCCAGGATGCTGCTGAAGCTCTCCCCGCATTTCTGACACTTGTACCGACCTCGCTCTTTCCCGGGCGACTCCTCTGCCACCACCACCTCCGTCGTCAGGTCTAACGGAGGGTTGCAGCTCTGTCCGCAGGCGGTTCGTTCAAAGTGCAGCTTGAGCAAGCCCATCTGGGTGAAGCGTCTGCCGCACTGGGAGCAGAGGAAGGGCCGCTCTCCGGCGTGGACGCGCTGATGTCTGCTCAGATCCCACGAGTTCTTGAAGGCCTTCGTGCACTCCCCGCAGGCGTACGGGCGCTCGCCTGTGTGGGTGCGTTGGTGCCGGGTCACGTCGGAGGCCCGCGTGAAGGTTTTGCCGCAGTCCGGGCACGTGTGAGGGTCCGGCCTGTCGTGGATGGGGAAGGGCTGTGGGAACTCAGGTCGCGTCTGCGCGGGCCTCTGGAGTCTGCTGCGCTGATCAGGGTGACTCTGCTCGATGTGCCGCAGCAGGTACGACTCCTGCACGTGGAAAAACGGACACTCGGAGCAGGCAAACACCTGGGTGGACATCTCCACTGTGGTACCTGTGCAGAACACACACCATAAAGTAATCTTTGATCCTCCAATACAGGAACTTCTGAACACGACTTACACGTCACGTTTACCTTGTGTGCCAAGGACCTCAAGGCTTCTGTGGTGCTGCAGGAGAGCCCTCAGGTCATCGGGCTCAGCGAGCGCTTCCATACAGTCGTTCAGTATGGAGGGGGCAGAGGCCAGCCATGAAACGGTCTGGTTATTAACAAAAACAAACTGCTAAACAAAGATCTGGTGCAATCTTTTAGTACTCAGAATCAGATCAGTCTCAGCTATTACCACACTAAATTTTAGCTCAATATCTGTGAAATTAGCCTCTATGTTGAAGCAATTAGAACCTGTTGTCTTGCCAGCATCATCATGCTGTAAGTAACACAGCTGGAAAAGCAGCTTCCGTACTCTGTACTTTATCCGGCAGCTGTGATGTCACTTCCTACCTGGCCGAGGTCTGGCACGGGCAGCAGTCGTTCCAGTTTGGAAAGGAACTCCCACACGAGAAGCTGCATGTCTGCGTCATAGCTGAGGTCATATTCTGCTGGGAAAACCTCCTGGGGAAAAAAAAAACCACAACCACGAAAAAGGCAACTATTAGACCCATAAATGATAAACATAAAACATTTTTATGTTTTCACCCAATCCAGGCATCGACTTTCTCTTCCAGTACATTAATGAGCTTATCAGTTATTTGTGCCTGACTGGAAGAAGAAAAGCTTTGCTCTCACACAGAGAAGCTGTCAAGAAAATCATGAAATATGACTGTTGGAGGCTTCTGTTTGCTCATTTATTGGGGCTATTATCTGTAGAGTGTGTTGCATCATGTGATCGCTTGTTGTAAATAACGTGTAAACGACAGATTTGACCTCGTAAGGCGTCCCTTACCTGGTAAAAGTGCTCTCTCTCTGCGGGGTCACTCAGCAGCGTTTGGATTAACTCCACAAAAACAGCCTCCTCTGCGTCCACCTCTGCGTCACCACTCTGAAACACAATCAGAGATCACGGGGACGGTGGACCGATAACGGCGAGGGCAGCGGCACAAAGCAACGACGCGTTCCCACGGTTTTTTTGGCTCGGACTCACTCCTAAATATCCCGGTGGACGAATTCTCTCCAAGTGAGGCTGGACGCACGGAAGAGTCGCCGTTTCTGCGCTTCTGCACAACTCAAGAATAACCTGAAACGAGAGATACAAAAAAAGGGGCTAAAACTGAAAGGCTTTCCGTTTATATCAGGGGTGTCCAAAGTGTGGCCTGCGAGCCATTTGCAGGCCTTCAGAGTGATTTTGTGCAGCCCACGATGGCAATTTAAGAGGCTGATCCAGATAGGTTTAGCAGAAAACTGGATAAAGCAATTCTTCTTAAAATGTGCAATATTAGACACAATGGTAGTTTTTCACCTTTGATTCACCATGTTTATCATTTTAATTCCAGTTTCATGATTAAAAACGACCACAAAAAGTAGACTTTTGGGTAAACATTCATAAAACTAAAAAGAATCACCCTTTAAGATGGGCCAACGACGATTATGTGGGTTCAGAATATTAAAAAATAGCCTCTCAGGTGGGGTTCAAACTACGAGCCAACAAACTTTTCACTTCGAGGGTTTACAACAAGTGACTGATATTATGCTTTTCTTCCTGAGAATGGACTAAAATGTACTTTCCAAGCACAAGAAAACAAAAACTAACAGACCCAACGAATCAAAGGAATTGATGGTTTTTGTTGTTAAGGTGAATGTTTGGGAGGTTTTTAGCTTCTGGATCCACGAAGATTTAGAACTCCTTTCTTCCTTTCGCTAAAGTAATGTTAAAACACAAAAACTAAAATAAATCACAGAAAATATTGAATCAAAAATAAAAGATAATTGTCGCTCGCGACTGGACAGCGCTGGTTCTTATGGACTCACTTTAGCTCGCAGGCAGAGCAGCAGTTTGCCTCGCTGCTTTGGACTGAGCAGGTCGGGCACCGTCGCCGTCACCAGCGCCACAAACTCCTCAAGCTTTTTGTAACCAAGAACGTCCCTCCGCTCAGCCACCTGCCACATCGCTGCGGAAAGCAGCCGCAGAGGAGGGATGAGCAGCCTGAGGGACGACAGCGGCAGGAATATATCTGCATGGATACACGAAAGCAGATGAACATCGGCTATGATTACAGTATTTACAATTACAGATACACCATACTACCAAAAGTATTCACCCGTCTCCTGTCACACACATGAACTTGAGTGACCTCCCATTCTTAATCTATAGAAGTTTAATCTGATGTTGGTCCATCCTTTGCAGCTACAGCAGCTTCAACTCGTCTGGGAAGGTTTTCCATAAGGTTTAGGAATGTTTATGGGAATTTTTTTTCCAGAAGCTCATCTGTGAGGTCAGACACTGATGTTGGACAGAAGGCCTGACTCTCAGTCTGCTCTAATTCATCCCAAAGGTGTTTTATAAGGTTGAGGTCAGGACTCTGTGCAGGTCAGTCAAGCTCATCCATCCTTTATGGACCTTGCTTTGTGCTCTGGTGCAGTCATGTTGGAACAGGAAGGGGCCGTCCCCAAACTGTTCCCACAAAGTTGGGAGCATGAAATTGTCCAAAATGTCTTGGTATGATCAGTTCTTTTCAACTGGACAAGCGGCCGAGTCTAGCATCTGAAAAACAACCCCACACCATAATCCTTCCTCCACCAAACCCAGACTTGTTTATCAGATGGCCAGACAGAGGAGCATGAGAGAACTTGTCTCCACTGCTCTAGAGTCCAGCGGCGGCGTTCTTCACTCCACAGCATCCGACTCTTTACACCTGGTGATGGAAGACTTGGATGCAGCTGCTCAGCCATAGAAACCCATTCCATGAAGCTCTCTCCTCTCTGTTCCTGAGCTGATCTGAAGACCACATGAAGTTTGGAGGTCTGTATGTGTTGACTCTGCAGAATGTTGGTGACCTCTGTGCCCCATGAGCCTCAGCATCCTCTGAGCCCACTCTGTGGTTTTTACCTCCTACCACTTTGTGGCTGAGTTACTGTCATTGTAAACTGCTTCCACTTTGCTATAGTAACCCTAACAGCCGACTGTGGAATATTTAGCAGAGAGGAAATTTCCTGACTGGACTTATTGCACAGGTGGCATCCTATCATGGTACCACGCGGGAATCCACTGAGCTCCTGAGAGCGACCCATTCTTTCACTAACGTTTGTAGAAGCAGTCTGCATGCCCAGGTGCTTGATTTTATACACCTGAATTCAGTGATTTGGATGAGTGAGTGAATATTTTAGCAATACAGTGAATATCTGTGACGATGACGTCACACTTCTCAGTTAAAAACTGCAACATGCAGAGATGCAAAGCTTGGAGCTGCATGAGACAGAGATAAATTTGACTGAGAAGGATTTTCTCCAAACCTAACAGGACCCTCAGACAAAGGCTGGTTCACCAAGAGGACAAAACACCCAAACACAAACTGAGCAGTCCAGACCATGCAAGTGTTCCAGATATAAGATTCAACAGCATAAAGGTCTAAAAGGAGTCCACAAACTAACCATATAATATCTGAGCAACTTCTTCATAAAACTGTTTAATGCTACATATTATAATTTAATATCTAATTTATTTATTCGGTTACCGCCGCGGCCATGTGTCGAAGAAAGCTGTCAAAATAAGAGAAGTATTTAGCTGTAATATTTTTGTTTTTGTGCAATAATGGTTAGTAACTTACTTTAACATTAGGTAGTTTAATTTTACTAACCAAATACTGTTAAACGTGCTCTGTAGCTTAGCGCAAGTCAGAATTATTAAAAATAACTATCTGAAATAATGTGCTCCATACAGTAAAAGTCCGTTAGCCTTTAAATTAGCGTTAGCTTAGCTAAGTCCATCACAGCTGTTAGCTTTCGCTGCTAACTAACCACCGAACACGAAAATATTCACGCTAGAAAAAAAGTTTAAACACTTAATTAAAACAAACCTGTGTTTTCCACTTGACATCCGTTTTCCATAATGTAGATATTACCTAAACACTTTTAAGTCTTTGACAAAGTAGCGCAACTTAGCATGCTAGCTGCTAATAACGGTCTTTTTATAAACCGGAAACGTTAAGTCTATTTCAAAATAAAAGCGGATCCCTTAAAAGGGAAAACGTACAAGTTTTGAAATAGCAAGGTTCACCTCTATTAGTGCTGAGCACTCATATAAAATATAAATATGTATATAATAATATATGTCTTACTATAGCTGCTCCTTGTAACTTTGACCAAAAAAAACAAACAAAACATTTAAAGGCAAATTTCTGTAAATGCATAAAATAGTTTGGCTCATCTACTTGGCATTAGAGATTTAAAGACACCATATATTTCAAGAAAACTACAGACAGTTTCTTATATTGATATAAAAAATAAAATCAACATAGTGAATAAAGATTGTGGTTTCGTAATTGAAAATAAAAGCTCATCACAAGCTGATGTTGCTTTTTATTTCTAAAGTTGCCAAAAAGGTGCATAATTCTAAACAAGAAAGAGTCACTTTGTATAAACCCATGCTATAAAACTCCTCAATTATCCAATGCAACGTAAACTAAGTACAAAGTCACGTTTACTTTAGGAGTCAAGATTTATGCTTCTTTACAAACTATTTAGTTGGAAAGAAATGGCTTTTTTAGGTAAAAGTTACCAAGATAATAAAAAATAAATAATCTCCATCAAGCAGAGAGCCAAAACACTTTATTTGTGCTTGAACTGTCCATGTGCAAATTCCCATTTCTCCAAAACAAATTGTTCCTCTTAGTGTGCAAGTATACACATCATCACTGGTCCAAACAGCTTATTAAGACCGTAGACGTTAAATTAGGAAACATTTAGAGTGAGGCGCTTTTTTTTTTTTTTTAGAGAGAGTTAAGAGTTGTTACACTTAATTATTAGGAGTCCTGAGTCGTCGAGGCGCGGTGAGTTTTCATCAGTACTTTTATCATTTTTATCTTCCTCTCAACAACAATAGGAACCCACAGAAGCTGCAGCTCAGAAGCTCGGAGGTATGACAGGAAGCCAGGAGCAATGTCGATGGACCCCCCAGCTCTGGGAACCTGAAGCGTGGCATTCAGGAAGGAGGCGGTGGATTCAGTCAAAGCTGGGTCAGCCGTCTCCAGAGCGGCGCTCCATGTCCTCAGCCTCCGAAGTCACAGGGACAAAACTGGAACAAACATGGATGAGAAGAGGACTCTGAACAGCATTATTCAGATTTAAATTATTGGGTAGCCAGAACCACCACACAGCTGAGACTGAAAGGAGGTCAACAGCATATACTTATAGACTATTGATTTTGAAAATAAGTGTTTATATTCCATATGGTCACAGTTAATGTTTAGAATTGGGCAAACTGGCAAGGGCGGCAAAGGACATCCTGCCTAGAGAATAACATAAAAAAATAAAGTTTGCCTCTACAGAACCAATGAGCAGAAACAAAAAGTTTAAGTTCAAATCCAAGCCACGGGACAGTGATGAGTTCAAGGCGACTCGGAATTTTCCGTTACATGTTCATCCCACTTTTTAGCGAGCATTCCAGAGCTACTACTGTGTCCTTTAAAAATGAATGCGCACTAGAGACAAGCTCTAGGCTTAAATAAAACAAAAACTAAATTCAGGACACTCCAAATATTTACAAAATAATTTTTAAAAAGTCTTTCAGTTCCGAGTCGCTAAAAAAGCGTTTTTTGCGGTTTGCTCAACTTCCGTAGCCGCCCTTCGCCAAAAACTTCTTCGCTCCCCTCTTACTCACCTGTCTACGGGATTAGGAAGTAAACAAAGAGGAATAAAGCGATGTCAAACATCACAAACACCCAGAAGTCCAACCAGTAAGAGTGTTTGGGTATAGAGGGAAAGGCATTTTGATCAGCAGGACCCGTCACGGGAGCCGCGCCGGCTGCCATCTTCGCTATGGCTGCGGAGGAGACCTTCCCCGGAACCGGAAACAAGGCGTTCCTTTCAAAATAAAAAAACGAAATATTAATACATAAAGAACAACCAAAATAGATTTTCATTGATTCAGTCTTTCACTGAAAAATATGGTGACTTGGGCAAAAGTCTGTTTAAGTTTGTTTTATCCTTGTGTATTGATTTTTTTTTTAAAAAACGTGCTTCCGTGTTTTGACCACTAGATGTCAGTAGAAACCCATTAACAAATGAATCAAAGTTGGAAAACGATAAGCCTCACCTGACATGACATTATCCTACTTTTCTTATTTAAAGAATATTTTTTTAAATCAGATTGCCCAAATGATTAGATTTTAGATACTGATTTATCATTTGAATACTGAATATTAAAAACTGAATATACAAGTTCAAAAACTGCATGTGGGTGTCTTTATGTCAGGCGGATGTTTTTGCCTACGTTTGTGTGTGCGTTCATGTGTCTGTTAGTAAAATATCTCACGAACCACTGGAACGATTTTATTGGAACTCCCAGAAAGTAATCATTGACATTACATCGACATTTGGAGTTCAAACAGACTGATTGATATTAGCCAACAGAAAAATGGCTATACATCAGCCAATTTTATAGATCTTGATCTAAATGGTATTATGATAGTAGCATCAACATCAAAGGTTTACTTTTTAGGTTTATCTTTTCACCAGATGTGTCTTTGCTGACGGACACCTCGAGTACAGCCCACCAGACAGAACAGCACAAACTCAGCTTCCTGTTTGCTCGAGTGACACCAAATACCATTTATTAGGGTTTTACAAAGACTACAAAATTTCCCAGATGAGTTAAATCACTGTCTCTGTCTATTTACATGATATGTTACATAAAAATGTACAAAATATAAAACATTTCAAGACAAATGTTTCACTCAAAGAGAAAAAAAAAAAAAAACTTTTCTCTCAAACCAGAATAAATGCTATGGTCTCCAACTGAGATGCAACTGTAAAAGTGTAAGTGGGAGAAAACAAAACAAAACGACCGGTTGATCATCAACACAAAGTGGTGTCAAAACGCTGTTATCTTGGGAATTAATGGCCTATAACAGGAGTGTAGGTAGGTTTGGTGCACGGGTCTAAGTCTAGATAATAAGCGACCTGTAAGAGTTGGAATTCCAACCTTGGCATGCAACTACAGACGTAAGGCTGGGAGAATGGGTGCACCGTTCGAGGCTCGGCTGCAGAGACACGTGAAGCTGAGCGCAGGTAGAGGATAGGTTTGTCCTGAGCTTGTGACGACAAGACTTCTTGGTCTCCCTTGGGCTTTTTTTTATTTTTTGTTACTGACCGGTAGCACCTGTTGGATGGTTCGTACAGTACGGCGTTGGGTCAGCTTCGGTGCCTCGTGGCAGCTGATGAGCCTAACATGGCGGCGAGTTCAAAACGTCCAGAAAGGAACAGTTTGATCGTTTTGGAAGTGACGTTCTTCTTCTTATCAGCCGTAACGTCAGTCATAGAGCACGGAGGGTGGAGAAAAGGGCCAGGCTAACGGCTAGCTTAGATGCTAATGTTTATTAGCCTGTTGTATGTTGTTTACAGGCTTATAAAACAACTTTCTCAACAAAGAACGCCACATTAGCTGATAGTAAACCTCAACACTTTCACCGACACGGCTTGTTTAGTTCAACTGGCTAGCCGTTAGCTTAGCCTGGCAGAGGACTTCAGCCCTTTTCTTCATACTTCCTGTTCTGTGACTGAAATACTTGGCGAAAAAGTCTCTAACTAGGAATGCTCTGACATCAGTACCAGGAGAGGGTATCGGTCCAATACCACGTGTGTGTACTGGTCCCAAAAACACTACATGGCAGCTTCTAGAAAATGGTTCCTGCTGGCTTCAAATCAAAACACAAGAGAAGGCAAGGACAGGTGGTCTATCCGTTCTTATCTACGACTCCTAAAAATGGTCCAATACTACGGCTGTGAGGTCAGGTGGAGGTAGGTTTCTGAGCCGCGCTCCTTACCAGCTGGCGGCGCTACTGCACCTAACCGCCACCAAGCACGACCAGCAGAAGAAGAAGAAGAAGAGGCCGTCATGGTGCAAACTACGCTCGGCGAAGTTATCAGGAGGAGGGACGAAACGAGCAGTTTGATGAAAACATCGAAGAAGAGGATCCCGGGAATATACGCATCAGAGCACGAGCTTCCTGACAAAACTGGCTCCCAAAATATTTATTCGTACCTGTATTGGTATCAAATATACGCATTTTTGCACTTAGTTTGAAAGAAGAAAGTGGTATTTGTGCGTCGCTCTGACAGAACATCACTTCGAAAATGATCAGAGTATTCCTAAAGCAGACTCAGAGTTTTTCACGGTAGGATGAGGAGCACTAGATGAGTTAAAAACAGTTTCTTACTGTACACCGTCTACCTCCTGCATGGGCAAACATCCATTAACCACAAGACACACACCTGTTTCTGACAGCGTGTTGAGTTTTTTGCTGTTTTTTTTGTTGTTTTTTTGTTGTTTTTTTTATGTCCGTTCAGTTGTTAAAGTACAATAATTTACTCAGTGGATTAAGCATACTGGAACATAAACAGGGTATAATGCTTCTGTGCAAGAATTAGTTATTTACAACCCACCCCGAACCGCTCAAGTGTGCAAAACCAACCCAGGTAAAGAAAAAGACAATCAAAATTCAGAATGGCTTCCATCCGATACACGCATACATAAAGATAAAAGGTCTTTTTTTGTTGTTTTTTAACAATGCATCCCCCTTTTAGAAAGCTTCAAAACATGCTCTTCAGGCTGAAAAGAAACCAAAATCAAAAAGAAACAAAAAAATCGTAACAGTTCAGTTGTGCTCCCGTTAATTCAAGTGAGCCCAGCTCAACTGGGTGCAAAACAATTTAAAAAATACACCACTTTTTTACATTATCTGCTTTAAAGTCAGTTCAAAGCAGCATCGAGTCTTTCGCCGTTTTCACCGTCAGAAAGAAGCCGGAGCCGTTTCTCGAACTTAGACATCGCAGGAAGTAAATCTTTATCGTCTCCGTCCAGTAATTATTAATAAAGTCGTTTTCCCACTACATCCGCAGGGAGCGAGAACCTTTCCACATTTAAGGCAGTGAGAAAGCACCAATCACGCTGTCCCCCCCCTCGTTTTGTTTGTTTTGCAGCTCTTGGCTGATGTAGAAAACTCTTTAAGGATTTGGTGCCTCACAGACAAAGCTGGATGGAGATGCTGAGCGTTTTCCCTTCTCCTAGTGCTTCTGTGTCGCCGTTTGAATCCCCCCCCCCCATGTTTGTCCACGCAGGTTAAAGCTAAACGCCACGACTAAACTGACCTAAACCACAGAGCATCTGTCATCACGGCGACTAAGGAAGCCGAGGACCGCTTCAAGTCTGAAGGGAACGTTTGGCACTTTTACGCGTCGTCGCAGTAACTGGGCGGCGTTCGTTGTGCTTGTGTGTGTGTGTGTGTGTGCGGGGGGGGGAAGAGGGTGTCGGAGCGGCCTGGCAGCTGAATCTGTGGGACGAGAGTCCAGCACCTTGTGGGTCGAATAAAACGGAGCTCATGGGCAGAGAGAGTCAGTAAAGAACGGATATCTTGCCTGGGGTGGATTCGAATCATCTCAGCTTGGAGAAGCTGAGCTGAAGTTCGACTGGACAAGCTAACGGCTGGTCCCAACTAAGACCGGAGGGGACTGCTGCCATCTTAAAGGTCCAATCTGCAGAACTTCATGGCGGTTCTTGCAACCTTTATGGTGCCATCAGCTTCACAGGACCTGGTTGTTTACAAAGAGTTAAAAAAAAGGTAGAGAGGCAGCAGAGAGAGGCAGAAATAGCCTCGTATGGCAGGCAGTTCTATCATATAAGCACCCTTTGAAAAGTCACAACTAGATCTAATCAATATCCCCAAATTTGGAGTGTTTCACAATTTATTTTTAATTGGCATGAAGTTTTAGTCAAATTAATTAAACACTACTTCGTATTTTATTTTTCAATAATATTTTCTGGAGTGTTGGTTACTCTTTACACTTCAGATTGGATTAAAAAAACAGTAAAATACAGATTTTTAAAAAACTTTATAATGGATTTACCAGTTGGATTTTTTTTTGTCTGCTTTGGGGAGAATTGTTTGTAAAAATAGCCCCATTGGGCATTTTTCTTTTCTAAGCACCAAACTGTGACTTTACACCCGTTACGCCCGCTAACAGCTAGCTTTAGCATTTCCTGTACAGCCTGGGGGGCCATTCCTGCAGACGTTACATAACATTTTTGCCAAAATAACAATGGTATAAAGGTTTAAGTAACAACTTTTGTATGAAATTTAGAAGATTGGAGTTGTTTTGAGATGACAAAATTTAAATAAAAGTCATCAATACTCAATAATTAGCTCATCAAAGTGGAGCCAATCCCAAAACAGATCGCTGTAGCCACAGTAAATATTATTATAATATTATTATTTCAACTTTTAAATCGTCACATGGTCGGGAATTTGGCAGAAATTCTGTAATTCTTCAGAATAAATGTGGTGAAAGTTTGACAGAGGTGCTCCAATTCGCTGCTTGTAAAATTATTTTGAACTAACCATGTATTAGATTTGTTTTTTTGGAAAATTTGCTGTAAAATATTTGAGATTTGGAAGTCTTTGAAGACCTCGGCTACGTTCAGACAAGCCGTTAGCTCGTTCGCCGTGTCGAACTTCAACTCTATTTATCCACAACAGGTAAGATATTTGTTATTTTTAACACTTTCACAGAACTCCACCTCCAAAAGGCCGGGATGTCCCTTCCTGTCCGCCATGTTCAAGAAATGTAAACAGCTGTAGAAAAAAGCCTCATTTAGCCCTAAACGGATGAATCCAAACACAAGCTGCTCCGTCTTTCTTCTTCCCTTTAATATATAAAATCACAACTCGGGGTTGTAAAAAAGTGGCGGCGGTGGAGGCTGGACGACCAATCAGACGAGGGCTCGAGCTGCTGTCACTCTGTTAAGTGCATTTACACGTGTGTGTGTGTGTGTGTGTGAAAAGCACCACTTTAAACAAAGAAAGACATAAACAACCGAAATTACCCCTCTCAATGTAAACATCTTTAGATAAAGTGGGTAAAAAAAAATGAAACATCCAGTTTTGCCACATTAAATTCTTGGCTTTTTATACTTTGGAGACGGACAAAGTTCTATTTGCAGAACCTTACACACCCTTTCAAAATAAACTGACTAATGATTTTTGTTGTCAGTGAAGTAAACACGATCCAACACGTTTGGGGACACGCTTAAAAACATAAAATCTGATTCATTATTGCACCACCACGAATGTACAAATAGGCCTTTTTCTTTCCAATGGTTGGGGAATAAATCTGTTCATACGTCTTATATCTGTGGACTAGGGGTGACGAGGGACGGTTCAAAGGTGCCCCCGCCGGCGCCGCTCTCGGCCTCATAGGGCCGACTCCAGCGAGGAGTCCAGCTGGTCGTCATGGTGACTGGTGCTGTCGCTGTCGCAGCTCTGCGTGCTCGAGTAGTTGGCCGCTTCCTGCAGCCGCAGCAGCATGTTCATCTGTGGAAGGGGAACCAGCGAGACGGTCAGTGCCGGAGACCGGGGATGGATGATCCTCACATCAAATATTTTGTTCTGGACGGATGTCATACTGTCATTATCTCACAAACATCACACACACATCAGAGATTCAACAGGATTTTCCTGAATTCTGATCAATTAATTTGAATTAAACACATATCATAGCTGCTCTCCAGTTTGGATCTTCCTCTCCATCCTCTCAGCTGTTAGATTGTAAATACTGATCAGTAAACAGCTGGAACTTGTTATTTATTAGCTAACCTGAACATTTCCAGGCCTCCTCTTGATGCTCAGACAGCTTATTAAAGCGTTAAATGTTCTGCTGGTCTAAAACGGTTTTCGCTAAAGTCTTTTAAAAGTTGTGCGTATTCGTGAAATTCTGGACGTTTAACTGTTGGAATTTATTTAATCCTCTGTTGACATATTTTAGGTGGAATAAAATATGGCTGCATCATAAAAATAAAAAAGATCTTATAGGTCCCTGCCTATCAAACTCCATCAAGTACCAATAATGCTGTCCACTTATTTCCAAACCTCTGTGTCTGTGACCAGCAACTGCCTGATAACACTGTCCAGTCAGTCACCGGTCTTTTTGGATTCCTAACTGTTTTGTCAGCGATTGTATTTTGCAAAGTATGCTTGGAAAATTGACCAAAGACCCAGAAATGAGACCAAAACATTGAATTAATGCTTTTAGTAGCTGTCAGCTAATAATGTCAGTTCAGGCTGGCTCTATATACGTACTACTACAATTAAATAAGTCCGGGTATATCTGTCTGAGTACTATGTTTGTACTTTTTCTAGTTAATTTTAACTGTGGTCCAATTTTTGAGAGTAAAAGCTACACTCTCTAAAAGATGCTGCATTTTATCCGTCACTGGATCTTTCTTTTTTTTGGGTAAACACTTCTTAAACGTGGCAGTAAATCCCCCTGATAAACCAGTGGAGCCGTGAAGCTAATGGTCTAAATAATGCAGAAGAGCCGCTGCAGCTGGGAAATTGCTTCAAGTGACGGTAAAATGAGCTTTGGCACACCTGCACAACACACACACACACACTTTAGCTAAATGAAGCTGGTCGTTTTATAGGTGGCTACTCCTTATTTCCTCTCAGGGCCGTCAAATGGAAATGAATTCTCTTTCCAACCAGTTTATAAGAATTCATCTTTTCGTCCTTACCAGTGGGTCTCCCTCCGTGTCACTCTGAGACACCTGCTTGGACGAAGCGCCCTCCTTGGACGAGCTGTAGCCGTCGTAGCCCACGTCCTCGGGCCTCAGCTGGAGCAGCGCCTGGCCCTCCTGCTGCAGCGACGCCGCGCTCCACGGGTACGTTTCGCTCACCCACTTGGACGGGTCCTCCCACACGGCTCTTTTACCGTAAAGCTGCAAAAAGAAGAAGGCAGGAAAGGAGGTAAGATGGTTATTTAGAGCAGTGGTTCCCAAGTTTGGGGTCGGGACCCCTCTTTGGGTCATGAAACATCAACTGAGGGTCCCCAGATAATCTCCAGAAAGCAATTAAAATCTAAAAGTTATTATAAATGATTGAAAATAGAATTGTATTGCACTGTTATATATTATCATTATGCCCTTTTTTAAATAAGGTTATGATAAGATTTGTACACTTAAGCAAATATTAGGGGTGACAAGCCTCTGAAACTGTTACTTTGTGGGTCGAAAGATGAAAAATTTGGGAACCAATGATTGAGAGCATGATCAATAAATGTCTTCATGTTTTCTGAGGAAACTCATGTTCTAATGATAAGGTCCAGTGTTGGTGGCGATGATCAAGTTCCCTTTATGGTTTATTCAGTCCTTCCAGGAGTTCGCGGGCATTTTTTGTGATTGTTGCGGCTAAAATGCCTGATTTCGCGGGGCATTTTTCCTAAAAGTTGCAATTTTTTTTGACTAAAATTAATAAAAAAAACATAACTTCTAATATCTAAACCAAAAATCCTTCCTAGTTTTGTAAGATAATTCCCAACAAACATTGACATTCTCAAAAGGTGCTTTATTTGAGAACTTTGATAGCTTCTAAACTGACATTCATGAGCATTTCTGGATTGTCCCTGGTCTGCAGCTCTCCTCACATGTTTTGCAGACACAA
>NC_051430.1:34900465-34912590 GCF_001649575.2 Kryptolebias marmoratus
CTACACAAACCCACAAAGAAGAGACTAGACCGCAGAAACGGTGGAGAATCACTTCAGAAACAATAAATATTGGGTTAAAGTTGCGGTGTTTTGGGCAAAGTTTGCTTGATTTTGCGTTAATAGTTGCGATCGCAACATCGCAAAATGAGAACAGGAGAACTGTCCACCACCAGATGAACATCTTCAACAGATTCAAGATGTGTGCCACAGTGAATTAACTTTTACCAACGCAAAAATGGCTTTAACTCACTGAAAATTACAAATACTGAGCTCAGGCTGCAGGTCCATAATTTACCATAAGATGATTTGGATTTAAAACTTTACATTTATATCAGGACTGAAAGAACATAAGAGGAAGTCAGTTATGTTACTTTTTTTGGCATATTAAATTAAAAATGTTGATTCAGAAAGGAACAGCAGCATATATTATATTATAATATATATTATAATTAGAGACAGAACCGGCAGCTGGAAGTTGAAACCATGAAGGAAAGGCGCCCCGTGGTGGTTCGTTTGCATACAAGTTTTAAGTCCCGCCCCTCTATGTCAAAGCATGGGACAATTTCCAATCCCGTCTTTTTGATTCATGTACTTCTCACCTTGCTGTGATATGACCAAATATTAATTTTTTAATTTTTTATTAAGAAGGTCATGTAGCACCATGATGGGGGACTTAAAGTACCACATCCCTCTGGTTCCAAAAATACAACAAGGCAGCTCCCAAAAAGCAAATATTGTGGTTTCAGTTTTGGCCAATAGAAGGTTGTATACATGTTGTTTAATCCCAAAAAGTGCACAACTGTAAGCCGAAGCCGAGGTCTGAGGGTGGCACCTGCAGCCGTAGTCACAGCACCTGGGATCCAGGAAGTTAAATACCTGTAGTCCTTCTCTGACAGCCTCCAGCAGGTAGGGAACCAGAGAGTAGTTCCACAAGTCGGTGAACCAGACCTGGGAACCTTCTACCTCCATGGGGCAGGACAGGAAGAGACGGGGGCCTGACGGAGGAGCAGAGCAGATAAGGAAAGTCAAACACATGAAGTAAAATGTTTAAAGAAGACAGAATTTGGGCGACACTAACCGATGGTGACATCAGAGGAGCTGTGCGCCTCCAGGAAGCCGTTGAGGTGCTGCCAGTTTTTGGGGATCCAGTCGATGATCTTAATCAGGTCGTTGCTGCGCGTGTTCTTGTCTATCTCCGTCTCGATCAGCTTCCGGCGCAGGAAGCGACCCAGGAAGCCTTTGACCGGCTCCGTGTGGTTGGTGCACAGCACCCACCTGCAGCAGAACAGACGAGGCGTGAAACCATCACCTCATCGAGGCAATTTGTTCCACCAATGATACGGTGGCAATCGTGACCTTTCATCAGTGTCCAAAGAATGTATTAGAATATCACATTAATGTCGGGCTCATAAAAATATTAATCACTTTGTACGAGTCAACTCAAACAGAAATGGATGCACATCACAGCTTATTAATTTTCATTTTCTCACGGTAAAGCGCTCACTGTGACAAAATGTTCCAGATTTATCTGTGGGTTCAACACAGGCGGTAAAAGACAAATAGTTTTCCAAAAGGTGAATTAGTGTAAAGAAAACAAGCTTACAATCTATATCAAAATGGGGTCGATACCATTTCTAAATATTGCGTATAATACACTTAAAAGAATCCGTGTATGGTTTGTTCTTTGGTTTGTTCGTTTCAAAATAAAAGTGCATAAATAAAAAACAAAACAAGCATGTGTTTTTTTGTTTTTAAAATGAAATTAGAAAAACGGCAATTTCAAAAATAAAAAAGGGGTATGTTTTGTGCTTTTTTTTTTTTTTTTTTTTACTGCAATGGTTAAACCAAAGACGAGCTTTTATTTTGTTGTTATTTCAACGGGACCTTATGGCGGAACCGGAAATGAAGACCTGAACTCCCGGGAGTCACCAGCAGGTGGCGGTAATGTACACCTTCAGTTTCTTTAAAATCCACAAGAAGAAGAAGAACTTTTTCAGTTAGCGCTTCAGAATCTACCAGTTTAAAAATGGATCCGTTTGTCTTATTTAGAGGGAATCGACGCATTTCACCGAGAGCTGATGATCTTACCGTCAACAAGATTTCTTTCAGATTCCAAGGAAGTCATTAAATCAGGACATTACCGAGAATGGACGAGTTAGGCTGCAAGGCTATATGAACCAAATCTCATTTCCAGCCTGCAAAAAGGTTTCAGCTTTTAAAAACATCGGGTGTCGAGTACATGGAACTTTGTTTGCGGTACAAAGCCGTTTTTTTTCCAGGTCACTGCGAATTAAATAAGAGAAAAATGTCAAACCTGAAGTTGTGGTGCAGCTCGAGGTTCGGAGAGGAGGAAACTCCCTGGCTCATGGTCCCAATAACATACGGACTGAACCGAGATAAAAACAAACCGCACATTTAAAAGACAGTGAGTGCATTAAGGGAAATATGCCACCTTGTGTTTGTCAGTCTTAGCAGATTTATAAATCCCCGTCGGCCCTCATTCAAATCTGGGTTCAAAGGATTTGCTGCGTTAGGGAAACTCGTACAACCTGTCCCCCCGGCTCACCATTTGTGGTACTTGCAGTTGAGGAAGCCGTTGAATATGTCACTGAGAGAGCCGATGTGGTGCAGGTTGTCCAGGATGACCACGGCGGGGAGCTCCGAGTCCGTCCTCTCAGAGTTGCACTGCTCTGCCAGGGCGGACAGGTACTGCCGCAGGTCCTGGGGAAGGAAGCGGTTACCGGCCAACAAAAAGAGAGAAAAGTAGTCTAAGAATATAAAGCAGCGGTCTCCAGTCCTGGTCCTCAGGGCCTCCATCCTGCAGGTTCTCCTTGTTCCTCTGCTCCAACACACCTGATCTGAATCAATGGGTGATTAACAGGCTTCTGCAGAACATGAAGAGGTGATTTAACCATGAATCAGGTGTGTTGGAGCAGAGAAACAGGTACCTAACAACTCAAATTAAAATGAGATCGTTATGTAAAGGGAGTAACAATTATTGAAATTTAAACCTTATAATGAGCGGTCTGGGATTCCCTTTGTTATAAAGGCTTCTTTGATTATGGATAGCTCTTTCAACAATGTCAGATTTAAGAAATATAAACATGGCAGAAATAAGTAAGAAAATTTGTATTTGGTCAATTATTTATTTGTTGTAACAATACAATCTTATACTGTTTATTTCCCCCTTAAGATGTGCCGCATTTATAAGGAAAATGCATTTGCCGAGCTGCTGTGGCTGCGTATGGTTCTTCCACATGCCACTGAGGTCCCTGTTTGTATAACTAACAATTTGCTAAATTGCCAATGTGTCTTCTTTGTTAAGTCTTCAATCATCCAATAAACAACACCAAACAACAACAATAAGCTGTTTGACATTCATGGGCAGGTTTTCCAATTTTATGATTTAAATCTAGGAAGCAAAGTGACAACAAAGAAAAAATCAAATAAACACAAATTTCTGTGCTAAATTTAGTTTAATCTAGGAGCTAAATGTTAGTCTGAGTCAAGCCAAGACCAAAGGGGATTACTGCGGCCTTGAAATAAACCTTTACATCACTATTAAATTAATATTATACAGTTATTATTCATAATTTATGATTAATCTAATCTAATCTGTTGTTTTTAAATAAACTCAATAAAAAGGTTTTTATATAATTTTCTTTTATGCCTTTAATGGTAAAATTTATTAGTCAATATTCTCTTTATTGCTAGGCTAGATAAAACTCGGTGGTTATTTGAAAGCAAAATGGCTGTAACAGCACTTCTGATGCAGGGATATCACAGTAATCTGCTGGGATTATTGTCATGTAATGTAAATGTTTATAAAGTAAAATTCCCATGAACTGCGGTATAATGTTTGGGATTAAAGTTGTTTTAAGGCGGCAGCTTGTTTCCTTCAAACCAGAGACATTCAAAGAGCTATTTACAACATTTAGGACATTGATTGTTCATAATCTATTTACACTTCAAAGGATTTAAGCAATTAATCTGATATATTGCTGAGTTTTATAGCTCTTAAAAGATGTACTCATGTTTTGAACCCTGACCTCCACATGAATATTTCAGTTACCTGCACATAAAGGCATATAATTCAGATTTTTTTTGTCTTTTCGTGGATTAAGTAACACGTATAGCTACAGCAGTAGAGTCCAGTCACGCAGGGGAAGAAACAGCCAAAATGTTGTCCAATAATTCAAACATTTGGATGAAAAATGTCATTATCTTTGGTAATTTCTGCGACTTTCCACACAACAGGAAGCCCCGCTGCTGCCTTACCTTGCTGGAGTTCTGGTCCACGTTGAAGCGGGCCACGCTGTGCTCAGTCGCCTCCTGACCCATCTGTGAAATCATGTACTCGGCCAGCTTGGCGGCCAGGAAAGACTTTCCTGTGCCGCTGGGTCCTGAGAGGATGATGCGGCGATGCTCCATCAACAGGTTCAGGTACCTCTGGATAATGGGCTTTGGGATGAGCGTGTCGAACACCAGGCTGTCGATGCTGTTCTCCTTCACACCTACAGGGGGCGGCAGAAATGGTCCATATAATTATCTCTGGGATTCACATACAGGGATTAGCGGCTGCGCACCAGGTGACGTAATATCCACTGTGATCTCAGCTCTCTGCAGCCATCGCATGTCTTTTTTAGGTGCTTTTCTTAACATTTCCTCAATTTTAGGCTGTCAAGAAAGATTTGTGACTGTGGTCTTAACAAACATCGTCAGTGGGTCTAGATCCAGGGGGTCAGACTCCAGGCCTCGAGGCGCCGCAGTCCTGCAGGTTTTAGGTGTTTCTGCTCCAACACACCTGATTCAAATGGTTTAATCACCTCCTCCCCAAATCATCAGGTTCTCCAGGAGCACGGCAACAAGTCGTCCATTTAAAGCAGGTGTTTTAAATCAGGGACACATCTAAAACATGTAGGAGAGCGACCCTCGAGGAGCGGGGTTAGACACCTGTGGAAGGTCAACTGGCTAACAGAACAGGTTTATATATACAGAGACTCTTTGACACTTTATTGCCCTTAGATTGGTGGATCCCATTTAATTAAAGATGTGTTTAGTAATAGAAAGTCCCATTCACCCCAATTAACTTCCATTGAAATTCCAGGGTGTAAGGCAAAAGAATGTAATACTTTCACTTGCCGCCCCTTTTTTCGGGGCTGTGGCGTTTCTGCATGAAAAAAGACTAATTCGTGTATCTGGAAGTCCTACCTTTAAGATGAACCTTGATGATGTTGTTGTCGCCCACCAGGTAGCCGCAGGGCAGCAGCTCAGGCACTTCGGAGGCATGGGAGCGAATCACGTCCCCCATCCTGTAGCAGACGATGCTGTCGGAGTTCAAACCCAGGCTGGTCACAGGATCCACCCGAAACACGTACTCCTGCAGGGGGGGCAGCCAGACGACTGATTACGAGTGAAGAGAGCCTTCGAGAAGCATGCATCAGAAGGGTTTAAGGAATGTTTTTGACTCTTATAATCAAAGGAAGGAAAGACGGGATGTATTTCTTATCTGGCTCGATTTGTGGGCATGGACGGTGTCTGTCCATGGAGATACTGAATCTATTGAGATTTAAAAGACCGATAAGATACGCCACCTCATCACAGCTTCTATAAAATGTTGGTTTGTCGAATTTTCTGGGTCTTTCAGTTTCTTCAAAGCAGCTATAGCCAGCATCTGACTGGGCTGCGATTGTTGGCAACTAGTTGGCGTTTACATGGAGTCACAAAAGTTTCCATCCTGAACTTGTTCCAAAGAATTAGTTCGACTAAAGTTCTCTTGAAGTTGTCCCAAGCATCTCGAACCAATCCCGATTTAGTTCTCGTGAATCTGGAACATGAGAGCTGTGTTTCGACAGCTTTCCTTTGAGACGGCAGTCCTAAATGTTCGGCTCTAAAAACTAGACCGATGATCTGAGCCTGAGCTTCCAGACTATCTCACCGTTCCATCCTTGGCGAGACGATGAAGGCCTTAAAAAACGAGTAAGCAGCAAGTCTCCCCATCAATCTGCACCATTCTGAGGGAACGAAATGGGCCAAACTGAGCCTGAAAAGCTGCTTAATGAGCTGCTTATTGAATAGATCTAGGCCACACGTGTCAAACTCAAGGCCCGCGGGCCAGATCCGGCCCTCTGTAACATTTCATTCGGCCCTCTAGTCTGGTTCAGATCGAGTCTCTGATTCTTATTTTGCTTAAAAAAACTGAAGTTTTCTCTGACAGTGACTTAGAAGCCAACAATATATAGTTTTAATTTCTGTATGATCAGGTTTTTGTCTGTTTTAATGTTAAAAACTTCATTTAAAAGCTGAGTGAGGCGTAAGAAATGACAGCTAATGATGAGCTTTTTGAAGTTTGATCTATTTGTCTGTTTATTAAAGTCTGTTTGCTCTAAATTCTGTATAATCTGTAACTGGGAAAAGCTCATTGATATTTCTATATGAATGATTTGACATAATACATCTAAAGCCAATTAATTTATGGAATTTTTTTAATAAATATTGATCATGATCGGCCCTTGACTGGGACCAAATTTGTAATTTTGTCCCCTTGCGTCACTGGGTTTGACAGCCCTGCTTTAGGCTAATGATTCAAAACTGGCTTTTTTTTGCCATTTCTCCACTTTTGCTGGATGTCTCTTAATCAGACGAGTGACAAAACATCTGTCCATTCTTTTGTTTTCTGTACATAGTTTATATTTCAGCTTTTAGCGATGTTATTGGATAGGAACAGGCCTGAAAACGACCATGGTGATGACCGTAAAATGAGAGGGACGTTCTTTCTTTTGATGGACTTTTTTAGTACTTGTATTGGTACTTGGCAAGTACTTCAACTTACGTGTACTCGATTTGAAAAAAAGGAGTACCAATGCATCCCTTTCTGCCTGTCTTCATTTCAAAAGGAGATTAAATCAAAAATGTGGGGGCAGCTGCCATGTTGGGTGCATTTCAGGCCGAGGCCAGTTTGATGAGCAACAAAATAATCAGCACGCCCTAAAATAAAGGTTTGCAAGCTGTGCACGTGAAAATAGGCCATGATTTTCTAAATAATTGGCGGCGCAATGTATATCTACATGGCTGGTGATTCTAAAGTTTTAATGTAAGTATACATGTGTCCCTGTTAGGGCTGTGTCTTTTGTAATAGGTTATCATTTGAACTTAAAATAAAGAAAGAAAACCAGATGTGAATCTAAATATCTTTATAACTAAAGCTTATTTGGGATGTCTGAAAGATTTTTGCAAGAAAAAGAACCACAGCTGTCAGTAAAAAGATACACAAACTAGGTGACAACATGAGAAAAACAACAAAAAATGGGATTTTCATACTGTTTTATATATTTATATATAATTAAACACAGGTTTGTTTTCAAATCTGAAGCTGATTCCAGAAAGAAAAAAAGGAAACTTGTTCATTTTGATAAATGTTTCTAATAAAACATGTGGACTGAACAGCATTTAGGTTTATTTCCTGGGCTGCTGACTCTTTTTTTTTTGGTCTACCTGGAATTGATGTGAACAATCAGACATTTTGTTTTACAGTTTGGACTTTACAACAAGTAGGTTACCAGCTTCTGTGGCAAATCGACAAAAACGGATTCATCAATAAAAAGGCATATAAGCTTTTTATTTATAAAGAGTTTGCTTACTTTGAAGAGGCGCCGAATGACCCCATCCAGGACGTCCCACTTGGTCTTCCCGCTCACACCTATAGATCCAATCAGGAAGTCCTGGCTTTTTGTGCCCTGAAAAGGTGTCGGACTCGTTAAAGTGGGAGTCGGCGGTAAGAAGCGCACTGTTGTGGTTTTTCCCCTCACAGACCTTGGTGATGTATGGTCCACCGCTGATGCTGACCACTATCCGCACGCTTCGGCTTTCTTTGCGCAGATTTCCCTCGTAGCTGTCGTCCAGCAGGATATCTAAAAGCCAGAAAATAAACAAACCGACTGACATTTTTTCAGTTCATGGACTCGTAAAGCAGCTCTCAGGAAGTTAGCATACTACCACAGCAAATTACAGCTCAATATCTACAAAATTTAATGAATTATACCAATTTGTGTTTTCTAACATGGCCAACTTGAAATGGGTTCACTTTATTTGGGAATGTCAATGTGGGACAACATGGCGTGAAATCCACACAAACATCACAGATTCAAAAGGATTTTCCTGAATTCTGATCAATTAATTTGAATTAAACACATATCATAGTTGCTCTCAAGTTTGGATCTTTCTCTCCATCCTCTCAGCTGTTAGATTGTAAACACTGATCAGTAAACAGCTGGAACTTGTTATTTATTAGCTAACCTGAACATTTCCAGGCCTCCTCTTGATGCTCAGACACAACTTCCTGCTGTCTTTCAACCACTTTGAAAAGCTTTCTTTCCTGCCTCCATCTTTATCTTTCTGCCTCTCCATCTTTAGCTCTCTGTCATCAGACGACAACACGACTCACACAAAAACAGTGGAAGTGGGCGGGGCTTACGGCACATTTAGCCGCCAAAGTCACCAGATTTATCGCTGGTCGCTTTAAAAAAATGCTAGAGGGATCTGAAAACTCGCTAAATATAGCGTTAAAGTGACAAAAAGGCCGTGTGCGTGTGTTTTCGTTCATTAAGTTCATTTAGATCTGTCCAGTGGTTCATGAGATGTTTTGCTAACAGACAAGTGAACAAATGCGCACGCAGACACAGGCAGCGACTGATAACAATGCCTGTCGTCAGAGGTGCTATGGTTGTATTTTTCTCCCCTCGAAGGATGAATATATCTTGCGAAACCATTAAAAATCCCCGCTCACCAGACATGATTGTGTCGGTGATGTTGAGGTTGTTGAGGGACAGCCCGAGGGACTGGCGTGACGAGGAGGACGAAGTGCTGGAGGTCTCCGATGGCGGCCGGGCCGTCTTGAGGGGAGTGGCCGTAGGGGTGGCGTTACCGCTGGACTTCAGGCGGTCGTTTTCTGCTTTCAGCGTCTCAATCTCATTCTGCGCAGTGAGGAGGAAAAGGAAACGAAGAAGCTGAAACTTGGGTGTCAGAATGGTAGGTAAAGGCTTAACACAGCAGTAAATAAAAGAAAACAACAAAAATAGAGCAACAACGTTTCTGAGGGAACTCAAGAGATCCCAATGTATTTCTATGGAAAACATTTGTTGTTAAAATGAAACATTTTGAAAAGTATATGCTAAATCAGCATTCCCACAATGAAACAGCACTAAAATCATTCAGGCTGCTGGTATTCTGAAGCGCGTATCATTGGATTTATGGGCTTTAAGGAGCTTTTTGATCTTCATGGCTCCCTTTGTATCTGAAGTAAGCCTCAGATAAAGAGTTTTACATGATCCCTACATCTGAGGGGCGACTACAGGCTCCTACAAACAAGATAATCCAGATCCACAAAGATCCACTTAAGTGAGACATTCATGGTGATTCCACATATTCTTGATGACATTTCCTTACAGGGGCTGTATTTTTAAATACAAGATGACAATTAATGCATTTCAGATGATTGGTGATTAAAAACCAACATCTAATGCGATTATTTGCCAAACTTCATCGTCACTCTCAGTTTGCAGTTTTGGTTTTCATCATCATCGTCTGCCTCAGTTTGACTGACGCCGATATGAACCTGGGGTTCAGATGGGCGGGTTCGACCTCACCTGCATGCGGTTCATGGCCTCTCGGATCTGGTCCAGGTGGTGGGCGGAGCTAAGCGCCTCCAGCCGAATGTCCGTCAGCTTGAGCTCCTTCTCCCTCAGCTCGTTCTTCAGCTGGAGGATGATTTCAGCCTCGGCCTCGGTGCACTCGCACAGCCTGCAGCCGGGATTGCACACACGGAGGAGGAGGGGGTCACGTCTGGGGTTAAACCAAACACACACACACAGACACACACATACACAGTGCACAGAATCTAGACCAGGGGTGTCCAATCCTGGTCCTCAGGGTCTCCATCCTGCAGGTTTTCCTTGTTCCTCTGCTCCAACACACCTGATTCAGAGGTTAAATCACCTCTTCATGTTCTGCCTGTTAATCAGCCACTGATTCAGATCAGGTGTGTTGGAGCAGAGGAACAAATAAACCTGCAGGATGTTGGCCCTGAGGACCAGGACTGGAGACCCCTGATCTAGAGGGATACACACTTAAGGAAGCAAGAAAGCTTGAGTTTAAAGGGGAAGCTGGAGCCATGAGGTGGGGGTAGTGGATGGTGGGGCAACTGATAGAGCTAATCATTCTCAGCCAAACAATGTTAAAGACTGACTGAAGCTACAATTCCCATAATGGACAATTGGTAAACTGGTTACCAAGATTTTTATTCTCTTGAACTATAACCCTAATTCCAAAGGAAAAAGCTGAGTGACTGAATCTCATTATCTCCTATTTTATTGGAACAATGGAACATAGTAAACATGTCAGGGTTTAAACGAAGAAATTGTGCCATTTTAAGGGAAAAAGTATGGTAATTTTGAATTTTATGTCAGCAACACGTTTCAAGAAAGTGCTGTAAAAGTAAGTGGGTTAACTGGCAACAGGTCAGTTAGAAGACTCGAGCATAAAAAGAGCATTTCAGAGAGGCAGAATCTTTCAGAAGTAAAGATGGGCAAAAAGTAGGAGCACATTTTCAAAATAATGTTCCTCAATGGCCTCAAAAGGGCTGAGCCAAAGGGCGAAGCTCTCGATTTACCAGTCGATCTACGTTCCTACCCTCATCTATGGTCACGAGCTTTGGGTAGTGACCGAAAGAATGAGATTGTGAATACAAGCATCTTTCCAAGATGGAACCCGAGGCCAACTTGTCCCAACTTCACTGAGATGTGTTGCTGCCATAAAATTCAAAATTACCTTAAAGATATGTTTACTGCGTTCCGTTGTCAATAAAATATGGGCTCATGAGATTTGAATCCTGTTTTAAGAGTTCTGGTTGTGTTATGATGTACGACAAATTAATTGGAGATGTAGAAAAACTCATCATATCGTCAGGTATGAGCTTGGGCTACTTTTAGGAAAAGATCATAAATTTTCCACATGCAAGAAGAAAACCTCGACAGACACTTTGAACCGAAACGATCCCAGCAGAGCCGGTTTGCTCGGTGGTCGCATGCGTGGCCCTGAAGTTGTGACACACGGCGCGGAGGATAATCCTTTCCACCCCTTTATTCAACTCAGTGCTTCGTCGTCGGACACATTCAGGTCCGGCCGTGAGACAAAAAAAGGACAAAAACTAAAAATCTGACGTGAGATTTTTCAGCACTGAGATGAAGGAAGAAAGTCACGCCAACACACACACACACACACACTCCCAGGGAGCATGCCACTCAGTGCCCATTACCGAGATCTGTGTTCGTAGACCACATGACCGTTTTGCTTTTTCTTTGACGTCCAAACGGGGGAAGACTTGCTATTGCAAATACAGCTGCCACAGCAGGTGGAGAAACATTACAAAAAAAAGGAAAATTGGAAAAATGGATACAAAGTGTTTGGAGGAAAGAATGAGGGGAGAAGGGGGGATTTAAAGACATTTGTTAAAAAGGAAAACAGAAAAAATAGAGAAATTACACACAGGAGAGAATCTTGGAGTGACAGAAACCGAAGCTTTTAGATGGAGATAAAATGAAAAAGCGCTTTCCCCTCCTTACATCAGAGAACCTCTGCCCTCGCACACATCTGACTTCAGGAAACACGCAAACTGAAACAGACGTCGGAGCGGCGACGTCTTCAACCCACCGGAAAAAGTTGGTGTGTTTGTGTCGGTGTTTTCTTGCTGCGTGTGTCGGTTTTTTTGGCAAATTCATCGTCGAGCCACAACTTCCAGAAACTCTGACAGCGATGCATCGATCAGTCGTGGTAAAAGTGACGATGCTCAGCTGCCCAAAATGCATCCAAACGTTCTGCAAGTTGTGAAGCTACTCGTACAGAAAAAAACCTATAAACGCACATGTGTCAAACTGAAGGCCCGCGGGCCAGATCCGGCCCTCTGTAACATTTCATCCGGCCCTCCAGTCTGGTTCAGATCGAGTCTCTGATTCTTATTTTGCTTTAAAAAACTGAAGTTTTCTCTGACAGTGACTTAGAAGCCAACAATATATAGTTTTAATTTCTGTATGATCAGGTTTTTGTCTGTTTTAATGTTAAAAACTTCATTT
>NC_051430.1:34912630-34915878 GCF_001649575.2 Kryptolebias marmoratus
AGCTAATGATGAGCTTTTTGAAGTTTGATCTGTTTGTCTGTGTTCATTAAAGTCTGTTTGCTCTAAATTCTGTATAATCTGTAACTGGGAAAAGGTCATTGATATTTCTATATGGATGATTTGACATAATACATCTAAAACCAATTAATTTATGTAATTTTTAATAAATATTGATCGTGATTGGCCCTTGGCTTGGACCAAATATTTAATTTTGGCCCCCTTGCGTCGTTGGTTTTGACCCCCCTGGTTTAAGGTTTACTCCACCAGGATCAGACTGACCTTCTGTTAGTTCTTTACCTCTGATGTAAAGTTTGGAGCAGAGCAGTGGCGGCTGGCCAATAGAGGGCGCTAGGGCGCCGCCCCACCACTCACATTACCTTGAATGAAACGTAAAAAAAAATAAAAAAATTAAATACTAAAATAAAAATATTTTGAAATATATGTATCTATATTTGCAGTTGTGTAAGATAAATATTTTATAGTTAATGATAAGTAAGGTTGTAAGTTTATTACATGACTAAGTTACATACAAAAGGTAATAAATAAGTTCATAATTAATAATTAGTTTAAGAAAATTTATGCTAAAATCTGTTAAAATGTTTGGTTTTGAATTCTAATCGGAGTGAGACATCCGACCTTCGTTATATTGTACGTTCAGAATACGTGACGTAGTGAGTGCTCTCACCATAAAACAAGCTTTGATGTATTTTCTCCGGTAAAGTTGTGAAAAATAAGGGAGAAAACAGGTCTTTTAAACGCTAAATGTGTCCTACAGGCCTCCGTCTTTGTAAGTATTGGTGTTCGGGAAGCACTTGTGCATTTATATGTACATTATAATGTTGCTTTTGTTGTTTTAATTCATATAAATACACTGGTGTGATACCTTATATGTCTATTTTATAATATACATATATTAAAACCTTTGGTAAATGTCTATTTTGGATTTATAGCCCCCCCTGGAGCAGATAGTTTCACTTTTTCTCGATCAGATCCAGCTCGAATCCGGCGAACACACGTCAGAAAAAAACCCTTTTCTTTGTGGGACGATGGCTGTACAGGTGAGGTTTTGTGATCCTCCCATTTCCTAGGAATCTTTTTAACGCTCGACAAGCTCCACAATCACATGACTAGCTGGTGGTTAGTACTGGATAAATAGAGCGTAGAGTGCTGTCGCATGTCTTGAAAGAGCAGCTGACATCCATCCATCACTGGACCGCACGAGGACCGAATTGTGCCGAAACTGAACCATTCTTTTCGGGTGCTTCGCCGTTTCCTGTGGGCTGTGTGAAACTCACTCTGTGGTGGAGGGGGAGGAGCGCAGCGTGGCGACGCTGCCCTGCCTGTTGTCGTGCTGCAGTTTGGGCGAGGACGGCAGCGAGTCCGTCATCTCCTCCGTCTCGTCGTGGGACGACTGGGATTTGGTCTTCTTCTTGCTGAACGCCTGCTTGAAGGAGCTGCGCAGCTGCAACACACACACACAGCACATGAACGAGTCATTTCTCCCCCACCGCTGCAGGCGACGCCACGCCGAGCCGAGTCCAAGCAATGGCTGCTGTCTGTTTTAGGTAAAGAAGCAAAAAGCAAGGCTGTAAGTATGGGATGGGAGCGGGAGGGGGGATGAGCATGAACAGGCAATTCAAATCAACATGGAGGGACGGGGAGGGTTGCTGTGTCCATGCCGACGTTCCGACAGGGAAGAAAGGCAGCGCAGAGGAGGTCGAGATGGCAAACGACAGGAGGACAGCGTGGAAAGCCACTGACCTGAGCTGGGATGGAGTCGGCCACCTGAAGACGCAGAACACAGCCAACGTTAAGCAGCACAGTGGTTTGCCTTAACGGCTGCTTTAGGGTTACGTTTCACTTCATTAAAGGGGCAGTCCGGTTAACTTTGAATATGGTTATCGAAAGCACCTTTGTCAGCTGTGACATCAGTCACAGAGCATGGCCAAAGAGGCAAAAGTCTTCATCCAGGTTAGGGTAATCCAAGGGTGGCCAATCCTGGTCCTCAGGGCCTCCATCCTGCAGGTTTTACTTGTTCCTCTGCTCCAACACACCTGATTCAGTGGTTAAATCACCTCTTCATGTTCTGCAGAAGCCTGTTAATCACCCATTGATTCAAATCAGGTGTGTTGGAGCAGAGAAACAAGGAAAACCTGCAGGATGGAGGCCCTGAAGACCAGGAATGCCCACCCCTGGCCTAATGAGTCCGATTTGACCTCGTTCTTATTTTATTTAGCTTTTAAAGTCTGTAAAGTACTTTGATTTGCCTCCTGGTATGAAATGTGAAATATTCCCATGGTTTGTTAAAGCTTATCAATTAAAGAAGTAAGTTTTGAATCACAAAAAGCCATTTCAGCTGTCCTGCTTCCTCTCTTTATTCTATTTAATCCAACTCTGCCCGACACCCACTGAGGCAGAAATTATAGAAATTCAGATTGGAAGGTATTCGTGAAGCCGTCTCAGAATTGTTGGTGGTCTCGTTTAACGTGGTTGTTCGAACGTCGAGCCAGTTAGCTTCCATTTCCGTTTAAGAAACGAGTGTTTTGCTCGGCGGCAGAGGCTGAAAAGTGGCTGCGACTGAACTTCTAATATGTCGTGTGTCAGACTCAGGGGGCTGCAGCAGATAACAGCGAGCATCAAAGCCAGAAAAAAAGAGCAGAGTGAGACAAAAAGGGCTTTATGATGCGTATGTTTTATGGATGTACGATCATAAATGTTTGACAGTAGAAAGGAAAACTGGAAATGTGTTAATGAGGGATTAAGAGCCCTTCAAATAAAACAACTCTGACAGCACTTTTCAAGGAGGACGACAGAATTTCTCCCAGCACTAATCTAACCTCTGAGCAGCAACAGGACCAGCTTAAACCGAATGACCCCCCGCTTCTTCTGGGTTTAATTTGCTTGTGAAGTGAGCGTGTTTCACGTCGTCTCATCCTCCGATGACATTTAAAACCTCAGCCGAACTAATCCTCACCTTGTAACCTAGCAACAGCCCGGAAGGAGCGGGATTCAGTTTGTTTTTTTTGGGGGGGGTTGAGTTTTTTTTTTACTAAAATCAATAAACAACCATAACTTTTAATATCTAAACCAAAAATCCTTCCTAGTTTTGTAAGATAATTGCCAACAAACATTGACATTCTCAAAAGGTGTTTTATTTGAGAACTTTGAGAGCTTCTAAACTGACATTCATGAGCATTTCTGGATTGTCCCTGGTCTGCAGCTCTCCTCACATGTTTTGCAGACACAAA
>NC_051430.1:34916255-34938054 GCF_001649575.2 Kryptolebias marmoratus
CCCACAAAGAAGAGACTAGACCGCAGAAACGGTGGCGAATCACTTTAGAAACAATAAATATGGGTTAAAGTTGCAAAAAGTTGCGATTTTGCGGGGTTTGCTTGATTTTGCGTTAATAGTTGCGATCGCAACATCGCAAAATCCTGGAGGGTCTGACTGTTGCAACCTCGAGGCACGAAATGCTCAAAGCATCTTTTGGGTTTTCGATCGATGTTTTACATTTCTGGACATTTAGCTCCAAAGAGCAGATAAAAATCGGATCTTTACGACGTCACCACTCAGTTCTTTCCTACTTCCTCCACTCACCCAGCTCTTTTTCTTCTTCTTCTTGTCCTCGGCGTCCTTGCTCAAGCTGCCCATGCTGGAGTGACTGGCAGCGCTGTTGATGCTGGACATGCTCTCTGACGAGTGCTGCCGTCTAATCCGGAGGTCTGGGGAGAAAAACAGACCTGCTGATCCGATGTCGATGTCGGGGTTCTGTAACGCTCGACTGAGCCCGGTTTGTGTAAGCCTCAACGCTCCAAGGCGCTCGTACATCTGACCGAGTTAGGGTTCTTCCAGAATTTGACTTAGACGGCAGAAACACTTCTTTAAGTATTTAAGAGGACAGTGCACGTGGAGTTAACTCAAGATGGCTGCCATAGCCAACTGACTTTAGAAAACAGAAAAAAATGGCCATAACTCAACCAGTTTTAAAGATACCAAACTAAAATTTGGTGTCATCTCCAACTTCTACTCTAAGACACTGTTTGATTGTACTTTAAGAATGTTGGTTCAGTTCAGGATAAAGAAAAGATCCAATCTGAAAAACATTTATTCATAGGGACCCTGCTGGTTTCCGTACCTTTGTGAAAGTGATCCGGGCCGTTCAGCGCCACCTGGATGGCCGTTTGGGCATCCGTGTTTTGGGTCTTCAGCATCTCTATCGTTTCTCTCAACTCGGCCAACTCCGACTCCTGGAACGAGGAAACAAAAAAGGAGAACAGGAGGATAAACGAGCTCATCGCAGAGTTCGGACTTTCCAGGAAACATGTCCTTTTTATAACTGATGAGCAGACCGGAGTCGATACAGAACAAATCCTTCAACTTGGCATTGGTGTGACTTTCAGTGGAAGAAAAATAAAGAACAGGGGGAAATGAGTTCTATTTTAGATCCGTTTCCTCTTTGTTGAACTGACTGGATAAGATAGAGCGAGTCTCCAAACCCCACTGAGAGCTGCAGATACGGTTCCAGCTTTAATTAAAAGTTGGAACGGCCTTGTTTGACAAAGGCCTCCTTTAACTTATAGAGGATTAAAAAGCTGCCAGGTCTACGTGAGCGAACAGAGGAGCGCAGTCATAATTTGTGATAGGGAGTCATCTTTAAAGATATTGTGTGATCGAGTTGTTTGGAAGCCCCCAGAGAGGAGAAAAGGCTGAGTTTTATAAGAGAAAACACTCGTTTCAGAAGTGTTTTTGAGGCCTGGCGTTCATAGAATACGTGGGTTCTTCTGCTTCCCTGTTGGAGAGGAAGTCTGCGATTTAATCAGCTCATACAACTTTGGATGAAGTTACGGATCAGAACATTGATGGAAAACCTTTTCAGCACCAGAATATGAAACCAGAGACACTATTTTAGAATCCCACAGCTTGCCAGTTTTCATAATTTCTCCTGTTTGTAATGCAGTTTTCTGCAGTCGTACCTTTTGTTCCGCTGTCATGGTGAGGCTCTGCAGGCGGCAGGTCATGTTGCTGAGGCTCTTCTCGAAGGCTGCCACCAGGTGAGCCTGAAGACACACGGAAACACAGGAAGTGAGTCATAAATCCTCGCTGTCCAGAACATGGACAGAGAAGCGAGACGGTTTGAGAGCGCATGGAAAGAAGCCGACATGAAACAGAGGAGGAACTTTCCAGAACAACCAATGCCGTTTTGGATCTAATCTCTGATGTGGAGCTGGCTGTCAGAGACCTTAATGACCCTCCAGGATTAACGCAAAACCCCGCAAACTTTGCCCAAATCACCGCAACTTTCCTGCAACTTTAACCCAATATTTATTGTTTCTAAAGTGATTCGACACCGTTTCTGTGGTCTAGTCTCTTCTTTGTGGGTTTGTGTAGCGTGGAATACAAAATAACCCCAAATAACTCAGGAAGAAGACACGTGACGTCACTTCCTGTTAACATCAGAATGCCGGGAGCGTGCAGGAGCAGCGACCGAAGCCAAAATGTGTGCTAATGCTTCACATTTGCCCACAAAGATTTCAGCAAACCAGTTTCCTCCCCAGCTGCAGCTGTTTTGCACGTCCTGCAGTGTAATCATGGAACATAAACGCATCGACAAACACTTTGTGTCTGCAAAACATGTGAGGAGAGCTGCAGACCAGGGACAATCCAGAAATGCTCATGAATGTTAGTTTAGAAGCTATCAAAGTTCTCAAATAAAGCACCTTTTGAGAATGTCAATGTTTGTTGGCAATTATCTTACAAAACTAGGAAGGATTTTTGGTTTAGATATTAAAAGTTATGGTTGTTTATTGATTTTAGTAAAAACAAAATGGCAACTTTTAGGAAAATGCCCCGCGAAATCAGGCATCTTAGCCGCAACAATCACAAAAAACACCCGCAAAATCCTGGAGGGATTGCCTAATGACCCTCAGGAGTGAGGGGAGGGAGAGTGGTTTCCATGTGAGCTGAGCTCCCAAAAACAAACAAAAACAAAAGAAACCCTCAGCCTGGAACTCTGAACTCGTTAGTTTGAGTTTGAAGACACGGTTCTATGATAGGCTGTAGTTTCTTGTCAAAAACCTGTTCTCCTTTATCCAGCCGAGTGAATAAATGTAATCTTCATTGCAGTATGTCCACTATAATGGAAAAATAAGTATCTTTGATGATTCCTGTCAAAAGGAGGCTAAGGGGACTGTGCGTAAAGATGAGGCCAAAAATCCACAGATTTTTTTGAATTAGCTTGAAGATTTCACCATGTGTGGAGGTGGAGCGCAGCCACACGGGACAACACCTTTTCACGCTCGTCACGACTTCACTACAGCTTTTCTGCAGGAGTTACAGATCAGTCCTGCCTCTACTGCATGAAACATACGTTTAAGAAGGAATGCTTGGTAAAACATGCACTGATCTGTTTGTGAGACCCTGAGACACCTGCCAGGCCTGGTGTATCACAGGGAGGTGGGCAGCGTGCCCGGACCCATCAGAGAATCTCTGCTGCATGCATCGACATATATCTGTAATAATTAATCTACTGCATGGTGATAGAAGCGTAGATGCCAAACTGCCCAAACAAAATAAGAAGCCTGCGTGGGTCTGTGAGTCCAGATCTAAACACACATGCAGAGCTGCACCCGGTGCTGCCACTTCCACTCAGTGTCTCCGGCTGAATCAGCGAAGGTCTCGACCTTTAGAAATGCCAACTCTTCGAAGCCATCCCGTAAACTCTGGCTGAGCTCCGACTCCTCACCCCCGCAGCCCACCTGCTCGCCCTGAAGTAGGCGCCGTTCGGACCTGAACGGGCCTCCCCTGCCTGTTTTTCCTGGCACTTATTAGGATCTTGAGGTCTGGGGTAGAGATTGATGGCAGAGAAGTGGATAAGAAGACCTTTTTTTCAAAGCTGCCTAAAATCTCCAGTGTTCCACTGTTGTACGGCACTACTTTGCCTGGCAGAGGGGCACGTGATCAGACACATGGTCACGGGGGAAAAGAGTGGCGAGTTGGTCACGTGTCTGTCCGCCAGGGAAAGTAGTGCCGTACAACAGCGGAACGAACGATGAATGACTGACTTTTCTTCTTCCCCCATCAGATACGGTTACCCCTGAGTCTCCGTCTCCAAAAAACGCTCGTGCTCGTTCAGGGGTCGTAACCGCCGCGCTCAAATTTGATCAAACAAATAATTCTAATTTCCAGCGTATCAGTGCGAGAGCAAACATGTTTTTCATTCGGGCCGTTTTCTGTGCGTAAACGCCATGTAAGCAGAAATAATGAGAGTTATCAATGCAGGAACGCAGAAAACATCACCTCAATCACTGCTCTGTTTCTCTGAAGCTTTCTGACTTCTCCTACATCTTATTTTAGCCACCCCAACAGATACCCATTAGAATAAATGGGTAAAAATAGGAAACAAATGTGATAAACTTCAGCTGGAAACAAAGTGGCTCCAAAACTGAGAATCCGACATTATGAAAATACCATATTTCTCTTTTTATTGTGACAGTAGGCGACTCCTGTTTCCACATCACTGCTTGTGGGTGTAAAAGATAATATATATACCAGTCTTATGTAAATGACGACTTTGCACCTGGCTGATAACGTGGCTCCAAGGAAAGTGTGATTCATCCGTTCATTAAGTCTTTACTTGTTTCTGTTTCCAACACAAAACATCAAAATTGGACTAATGGATCACGAGATAATTAGTGTTCACTTCATCTGTTAGACACTGCTTGACAAAAAAGTCAAGCACTCAGAGGTAATGGTCAGAATTTGATTCATTTGGGTCACCCAAGATGGACCCCACCAAGGGAGGAGCATCCCAGAACCCCAAGTCATCCCGCATCATGTCTCCACGACATGCATCAGCAGAGATGCAGTCCTGCAAAGAGGACGATGAAGCCACTCAAACACCTGAAAAAGGGGTCCATGTTCGTTCACGGATCTTGGTTGGGTATTACCCCGGATGAGCCTCATATGCAAAGATGGCAGCCCAGAGGGGAGAGGACCGATCCTGCCAGTGTTGTGGAGACACGCTGGTGTTATTCCTGGCATCGTGGCGTGAGAAGCCACTTCAGGTGGCAGCACAGTTCTGCTGACATGGACCACTTTATTAGAAGTGATATGCAAACGAGTTGCACGGCGAAGTTTAAGCGTCTCGTCTCCGTAGGTGGACAGCATGTGAGAGCTGCCCAGGCTGAGATTTATACACTGGGAGGAAAAGACCAGCTTACACCAGCAACAGCCACCATGGTGTCATGTAGCTACAGCGTCAAACTGTCTTTTCTTTCAAATCCCACCAGAGTAGGAGCACATACAGGATTCTGTTGTGTTCTCACATGGCTTGGCGAGGCCTGACGATGTCACGTTGTGTCCCGTTCCATTAAGTCTAACAAATGTCTCCATGAAAACATCATTTAGCTCAACTACCTCTGCTTTATTCTACTATAGTCCCACATATTCAATACGTTCACTTTAACAAGGGTGCAAAGTCCACGCTAGTGCTGGGCGATATAACGATACATCGTGGGGACAATAGAAAAGTGTCTATCGTGAAATATTTTCTTCTATCGTTTCTATCATAAATGTATCAATGATTCATGTAAATATTTCATAACGTAGGCTACGATGAATGTATTAGTGTTGTCACTTTGCATACATTCTGTTTATATAAGAAGAAAAAATAACTATTTTGCGAAGAACCTTCGTTTTGCGACATGACGCTGCTTTACGGCGTTTAACTCACGAGCGCTGAAAGATGGAGATGGATGGTGGATCAAACACAGGAAACAGCTCCGCAGGCAGCCGAAGAAGAACTTTTACTAAAACGAAGGGGTACGTCTGGGATTCGGTTGCATTTTGGATTCAAGAAATTCGACACAGAGCAGAAAACGGGCATTTGCGAGCTCTGCTACGAGACTATTTCCTCATCTGACGCAACAAACCTCTTCTGTCATTTAAAGAAGAAGAAAACACGACAGTCCAAAAAGTGCGAGGTCGAGCTCGTCGTAAAAGAGCTGGAGTTACGAAAAGAAAAACTCTAGCCAGCCAAAGATAACGGTAAAGATAAAACTGAGTTTATTTCGATAATTCAGTTTAAATGTCTGTATAAATTAAAAAAAAACGTGAAGGCTACTGTAGCTTTACCTCATCTGTTGTCATTTGAGAAAGTTCAGGTAAACTTTGGAATAAATTTTGAAAAAAGGAATCAATGAGATTATTTTCCAGAGAATAACTGAAAACGTACTTCATTATGGTATACCGTTATCGTGATATATGTTTTTTTCCATATCACGCAGCACTAGTACACGCTAAAGTTGTGTAACTGTACATGAAATGAAAGATGAGATCTAGAACTGACAATCCTGAGCTTTTTGTAATCGCTCATCTCTAATTTAAAAAGGTAGCAGAAGTTGAGAATACAGCTGCTTGCAACCGGTACTTCCCAGCTACGTACCAGGTACATGCTCAGTGAATACTGCAAGTGCCAAATATGTACTTGATACTTACCGGGTACCAGTAAGTACCAGGCAAGGTATGCACCCATGAGTACCAGGTACAGATACTCAATAAATACCTGGTACATATAGAGTAACAAGTCACTTCATAATACAGCCTGATCCCTGCAGGTACCTGATACTTACCTGGTACTCAGGTACATCATAAATAAGTAAAGACTATTGTATTGTTATTGGATTTATGAAATAGTTGATATTCTGAAAATGAAGGACATGCAAAAGGAGCTTGTTATGTCGTGCATGAGGTATAAAACACAGGTTTCAGTTTTTTTTGTGACAACACTGTCAGTTGTTACTAATTGATGCAGAGATGCAAAGCAAACGTCGACACCAAGAGGATTGAAAGTTGTTCTGTTGCTGCTACCAGCTATTGTGCAAAGTTGTATCTCCTTTTTTTTTATAGATCGTTTGTCTGTGATTCCGTCTTCAGTTTCAGCTTAGCACAACTCTCTGATCGAAGCGTCCCATCGAAGCAGAGAGCCCGTCTGCTCCCACAGCTGATCAGGCACTTGGATCGGATGGAGGAGGGCACATTCAGACAGTGGAGCCGGCTGAGGGGCTTGGAGGTCTCTGAATGTACCTCCGTGCATTCATCCTCATCTCCTGCTCTCTCTTTATTTGACTTTCTTTGCTTGGATGGATTTCCGACTCACTTCTGTTCTCGCTAAACCCAACCAGCACAAATTCTAAATACTCGCACGGCGGCTTCAAGCACAAAGAAAAGGAATTGGAGGCAAAGCTTTCAATTCCTTCCCGAGTGGAGACAGGTTGCGCTCCCTGACAGCAGGTTATCATGCAAATGGGCCTTTTCAAGAAAACAAACTCACATTGGCAGCCAGCTGAGACGTGAGGGTCGCCACCTTCTCCTGAGAGGCATCCAGCTCCCGACGAAGCTTTCTGATTTGCTGGCGAGGAAGGAAGAGAACAGTAACTTCAAACAAACTGTGCAGTTACAGGGTCAATTCTGCAAAAAGACAACGGATTAAAGTGCGAAAACAAAGTGTGGGGGGATTACCGTAGAGTTTTGGACTGTTTGGCCCTTGATTGAAAAGAAAAAGAGTCAAAATTAACACTATGTTGCATGCTTCCATCAAACGGCATGAAGGCACGGAGGTCCACCAGAGGTGGTTGGAGGAGAGTTTTTCAGCCCTGGCTCAATAGTATTTGCAAACACCTGAGATGGTTTCTGATGTAGTCTGCAAACCTGACATAAAGTGCTATTAAAATAGGCTTTAACCCTATTTGATTGTTGCACACTAATTTACAGATATGCTCTACAAATTTCACTTCCTTGATGGTCTTTACATAAAAAAATATCATTACGTAAGACTAAACAACTGCCTTTTTTTCCTTCAAATGCTGCATTTGCTTCGTCTCTAAAGCTAAAGGGATTTGAGGCATTATTAGCGCGTATTTTATTAAAGATTAAATCAAATGTTTAACGTGAGTTTACATGAAAAAGCGCCCATCTGGCAGGGTATTTGCTGTTACTGTTTGACCCAAACTTGACCTTAAAACACAGACTAGAAGCACAGGGACACACAAATAAAGACATTAAATTCAGATAATAAACCTGAAAATCCAACATAACTTCAGGACAAACCGAACAGCTAAAAACTGAGGCGAGCGTTACGTGTGTGGAGTTTATGTTTTGAACGGATATAAAAAGCAAAACGTGTCTGTTATTTATGAACAGAGCGAAATTACTGCATGATTATGAAAAGCAATGCAACATAGAGTTAAACTGGTTTGTTGCCAAACTGTGTTGTTAAGAATAAATGTCCCTGTGTGCGCTGAGATTCACTACGGAAGCTGTGCAACGCAAACACATGCAGAAATAAAAGAAACATTCAAACAGAAGAAGCCAGTCGACATATAAAAGAGTAGAACGTGCCTGTGACACAAAATCAGATTCAACAAGTGAAGCTAAGCTAAGCTAATTAAGCTAAAATTAGCAAAGCTAAGCTAAGTTCCGCTAAAATAGGCTAAGCAGAGGGGCTAACGGTGTGTTCCTTTTCATGTTTCAAGTAAGAAAAAAACCAACTGTAGCACCCCTCGAAGTCGAAACGGACGGAAAGTTTGAGATTTCGAATCAACCTCGACCTCAAAATCCAATCTGGCTGACTTGCAGCTGATTATGATCAACTACTGTTAAAGGAAGAAGTTGCCACAGTGTTTAAATCCACAGTTACTGAATTGTATTGATAATGGTGGTTAATTATGTTGGGTTTTAAGCCAATCTTGGATCTCAGTTTCAACTTTCGAGGGAAACTGAACACAGTCTCTATCATGAGGAGCTACATGGTCTCAAAGATTTCCACTTGTGTTTCTAAATGAACAGCAGAAGAGCGACATGCAGCGCTGCTCATACTTACCTCTGAGTGCGCTTTCTCCTCCGTCTGTAAGGAAGAACCAGACTTCGTTCAGAGACATTTGGTTTCTGGGTTCGAGGAGTCTCAGCGTTTAATTTACACAAATACATTGGAGTCAACAGCTTGGGAAGCAATTTATACGAAAAACTACCACAGAACAGATTACATAGTTCAATCAGAAGTAAAACTTTGGTCACAAAGACCTTTGCATCTTTCAGATAGTTTTCAGACTTAAAGTGAAAATGAACTGGTTCTAATTCCTCGTTAAATTTGAAGACAGAAGAACAGCAAACACCAATATTTAGGTCTTCTTGACTGAAGTTACTCTGTTTAAAAGTATTATTTTGCCTTTAATAAAACAGACAAAAGAGATAAATAAAGAGAGAGAATTAATAGATTAAATTTTTGCTTTACCAATTCTAAAAGTCAAAGATCATGAGCAAAACTTCAACTTTTTCACTACGATTGAAACAATCAAGCCGTTTTTCCCCTCTCGCAGGGTACTGTTTGCCATCAAACTGAGCATTTTCTTACATGTCTTTTATGTAAAATACCTGAACATATTTTAGATTTACCACTGTGCTGCCACGCTGCGTGACTTACCGCCGAGTACAACGATGATGTGCTGGAGACCAGAGACAAAGAAGAGCCATGGACTGTGAGACAAACACAGAAGGGAAGCAATGAGATTATCTGGATGTAAAATCCTGGCATAGTGCAGTCATCGTCAGCCGTATGGAAACCTTGGTTGACCGAAGCGTGTCTTACCTTCGTCGGTGCTGTCTCTGAAGGACCCGGAGCGGCTGATGGCCCGTGGCCGATCCTCCAGGGAGGTCGCGCTGCCGCCCAGTGGGTGACCGTCTCCGTACAGGTCGAAGGAGTCCTGGGCGGGGATGCTGTTGGAGCGGCTCATGCTGGTGCCGCCCGGTGGCAGGTTATACTGACTGATATTAGTTGGGCTCACTGCAGAGGAAAAAGACAGGAAGTGACGTCACGTGTCTTCTTCCTGAGTTATTTGGGCTTATTTTGTATTCCACGCTACACAAACCCACAAAGAAGAGACTAGACCGCAGAAACGGTGGCGAATCACTTTAGAAACAATAAATATTGGGTTAAAGTTGCGATTTCGTGGGGTTTGCTTGATTTTGCGTTAATAGTTGCGATTGCAACATCAAGAAATCCTGGAGGGTCTGATTGGTTGTTTTTATATATTCTTTTGAAGTCTAATGACTTCTGTACACTTTGTCTTATTTAAAATGTTCAGCCTAGTCAGGACATTATGGATACAGCAGGTGGTATTTCTAACTCCTCCATTTCTTTAAACTAATTAACATTATTTCCATTTTTTGCTTAGACAATGGACAAATTAAGATACTTTAACACATGAGACACAGGACACCGGGTTATGCCAGTGTGTACAAACATTAGTTCAGTGTTTTAGACTAACACAGGTTGGAGTAGTGGTATTTTCCGGCGGCGTTACAGGAAGCTCCTGGTGGCGAGAGCGGGGATTGGCTGCCGGTGTCCTGAAGGCCTCCTGTCGAATGGGATCTCAGCCACTCCTTCCCTTCTTCATGGGATGTTTGCCGAGAGGACGGCGGGTACCTGAAGCCACAAACAGGCCGATTTTTTTTAAATCTCAGGCAGCAAAGATCTGTGGTTATTAGGTTTTGACATGCGAGCAGATGGTAAATAAACATGCAATAACATGCAAGGCTCAACAAGGTTTGCATGGTTAATTTCATGCCTTTAGGAGATGAGTTGACTCTTTACTCATTTGATTAATAAAACAAAGAAGTTCCTTAAACTTGTGTCAGCTACTGAAACACACACACACAGACAGAACCACAGACCCATTCATCTCTCTCCTCCCCAGCTCTGCAGAAAGCCTTCTTATCACACACGACAATTGGCCATATTTAATCCTCCGAGGATGATAATTGAGTTTCCACTAGTCCCTTTTCAGCAGCATCCCGCTGCCAGCGCCTGCATTACTACGCTTGTCACATCTGACCCGGCTCTCATCAGCCGCCCGTGCCTCCTATTCTATCCGCCCGGCAAATGGGTGTCAGGGAACGATTTCAGTGTTTCTGAAAAGAACCGGGCTGCAGCATCCACGATGCTCCACTCAGTCTACTTAGCGCCAACAAAATGCCCATATATACAAGACCTACCAGCTTATTTACATGATAGGATTAAAGATGGAAGCTCTTAAGAGGAGCTGTTCTTGCAGGGAGGTGACCAGACCTGAGCAACACAGTCGACAGGAACACCGGGTAGCAGACTTGAAGAAACTATGCAAATCAAAGGCTGAAGGGTTAGAACCAGCATGTTCACTTGCAACTTTAATGATTGCATTGCACATTTCTGTCTTTTTCTTCCAGGCAAGTATAAAATATCTGTTTTATTGACTGTACCATGACGGTCTACGTGTTGGTCTTGGCACGGTCTTTCAGGTGCATATTAGGAATGAAGTGGGCCCCTTCATTGATAGGCTGTGGAGGGGTTTGAGCTTGCACAAAACATCCGTAGCAAGGTTCTGGTGGGTCATCATTGTGGTGGCAGCATATCAGGCTCCTTGGTGGTGCAAAGTGGGAGCGGTGGCTATATGAAGGACATGGTGCCCATATAGACTTGGTCAAGAATTTGAAGCAGGACTGGCTGATGTGTGGAAAAAAAGACCTTCTGAGACATCCTCATTAGGTGTAACAAAGTTGTCATGTGCAGCACATATTAGGTCATTTCAGCCTCGTGTACACACAGAAACAGCACTTTAGGAGCCTGGAAATAGTACTTTTCAGTATTTTTGACGAAATCCTTGAACGCAACCGTTGCGTTCTTGTGTGAACGGCCTAAATGCAACCTTTGGAATATGATGATGTCATAGACCCACCTTACGTCTAACCTATGACCCCAATAATGATGTTTGACTTTATGTTGCAGATGCCAATTGCTCAACCACAGCAAAACCATCCAATACAGTAAAACTTTAGAGAGACAGCAATCACATGTGGACAGGACCTTAAGTTAAACATATTCTGCTGCTTGATAGTGTCTCAGCTCTGGGGTTTTCTTTTGCAATAAAAATAAAAACAACAAGTTGGGTCTTTCCTGTTGTTGTGGCAGCAATAAATGAATTTCCAGGCACTGTTAGATGAAATCACTCAAGCAGGTTTATTTATATAATGTGCACAGAATATAGAGAGCAGTTCTGAACAGGGAAGCTCCGAATCAAAGCTCTNCTCCCAGATGCATCTGGTTTTATGATTGTATGAATATTGACTAATGGGGTTTGAATAAATGTGTTAAACTTTAAGGTAACGTCTCCTTAAGGTCTTTCCCAATAACCAACTCGGGGAGGTAAAGGTAGTTTATCTCAACACTGTGATGCCAGGAAATGTGGGATTTTAAAAATAATTGTGACTGATGATACTGTGTGGACTTCAACTCATGTAATCACGGCTCCTTTTTGTCAGTCTTCTGAAAAAATGTTAGAAAATAAAATTCACCTGAAATTAAAGAAAGATATCCACAAAAATGACATCTAACATAAAGATTTGATTATTTTATTATACCCATTTCAAACATATGTTTTGTTTTTTGTCAGGATTTTTTTCATAGCCTTGTGTGTATTTTATTGGCTTTTGATTTATTTATTTTATTTATGTAAAATTGATTAATACAACATTCTTTATGCTTTACAGTTTCAGAAAGAAGAGAATCATTCCTCTCTGTAGTGTCATTCATTTTTGTTTTCTTTCTGTAATTTTGTACTTTATTTGAAGAAGTACAACCTACTGTAAATTATATAAAAAATAAATGTACCAGTACATTACATTCTTGAGACAACTGTATAAAATTTTGAGCACACTGGCAAAAGTGACAAAATACAGCTGCAGATGGAGGATGAAGGACAGCAGTTCGACTGAGCAGACTCACCATGTTCTTCTCTGACACAGAGCAGAAGGTTCTGAGTAGGACCTGGACCACAGCCACATGGTTGTAGCGAGCTGCAACATGCAGACATGTGTCACCCACCTGGAGGAAAACAAACAAGGATTTTAAAATGAATTCTAAAATATACTGGCAACCAGTGTAAAGAAGCTAAAACAGGGGAAATATGGTCAAATTTTCGTGTACCTGTTAAAAGTCGTGCAGCAGCATTTTGAACCCTCTGAAGCTGGGAAATGCATGAATCACTGACACCTATATAAAGTGCATTACAGTAATCCAGCCGTGTGGTCACAAATGCATGGATTGCTGTTTCAAAGTGCTGTCTAGAAAGCATAGGTTTTACTTTGGCTAGCTGCCTTAAATGAAAAAAGCTGGATTTTACAACTGCTCTAATGTGAGCTTCCAGCTTAAGACCAGCATCCATCTTAACTCCTAAATTTGTAATAACTGGCTTAACATATTGAGCCAGGGAACAAGCATCGGACAGAGTGTCTTCACTGGAACTGCCAAAAAACACTACCTCTGTCTTATCTTCATTAAGTTTCAAGAAATTTAGGGCCATCCAGGCCTTCAAATCTTCCAGACATAAGAACAGAGACCGAAAAGAGGTGGAGTCTGCTTTCCTTAATGGTACATAAATCTGTGTGTCATCCGCATAACAATGAAAAGCAATCCCATATTTCCTAAAAATAGAGCCAAGAGGAAGGAGGTACAACAAGAAGAGAAGAGGGCCTAGAACTGAGCCCTGTGGGACACCACATGACAGTGGAACAGAGGAGGACCTATGGCCATCAAGACAGACACAGAAAGTACGCTTGGCCAAATAAGATTTAAACCAGTCTAGGGCTATATGACCAATGCCCACCCACTGTTCCAAACGGGAAAATAAAATTCTGTGATCAACTGTGTCAAAAGCAGCTGATAAATCCAACAACACCAAGACAACACAGTCACCAGAATCAGTTGCTAAAAATATATCATTAAAAACTTTTAAAAGAGCTGACTCTGTACTATGAAATGATTTAAAGCCGGACTGAAAAACCTCTAAAATATTATGTTCAATGAGATAGGCCATTAGCTGATTATAGACTACCTTCTCAAGAATTTTTGAAACGAAAGGCAGTTTAGAGATAGGTCTATAATTCGCCAGGACAGCAGGATCCAAGGTTGGTTTCTTAATTAGAGGCTGGACAACTGCATGTTTCAAATTTTCAGGAACAACACCTGAGGACAGGCTACTATTTACAAGAGCAAGGACAGAGAGACCTATAGTAAGAAAAACATCATTGAATAATCGAGGTGGAATAGCATCATCCGGAGAACCAGTTGGCCTTAAGTGACTAACCACCTCCTGCAAAGATTGCAAGGTCACACATTCAAAGCTGAGGAAAACAGTAGAGCAAGGCACAAAAACTGAAGGGTCATGAACAGAGGGTATGATCTGGGCCCTAATAGAAGTGACTTTCTCAGCAAAAAAGTGTAAAAAGCTTTCACATACAGCAGGTGAAGTCTCCACAAAACCACCATGTTGGGCATTTAGAACAGAGTCAATAGTTTTAAATAAAACAGAAGGATTGTGACTGTTTGATACAATTAGATCCGACAGGTGCCTTCTTTTGGCGTCTTTTACAATCCTTTGATAACAGCACCAGCATTCCTTCAATATTTGGAGCGACACCTGCAATTTATCCTTTTTCCATTTGCGTTCAGCTTTGCGACAGTTCCTCCTGGCAGCCCGAGTGTCATCATTTAACCAGGGTTCATGCTTGGATTTTGAAAGTCTAATTTTTAATGGTGCCACCGAATCTAGAGCTGCTTTGCTGGTAGAATAAAACCAGTTGCTGAGATCCTCGGTTTTATTTCCCACAGTCTCTGGGATGGTACAGTTCTGATTAAAAACAAAGGAAAACTGACCAGCAGTAGAAGGGTTAAGAACACGACAGAACCGAGCTGCAGCGCGCGGTTTAACTTTAGTACAGGAGAACTTTATCTCAAATAAAACAGGCATGTGATCTGAAAATAATGGGTCACCAATCACTAAGTTAAAAACCGGTAGACCATAAGATAAAACCAGATCAAGAGTGTGTCCATGCTCATGTGTAGCACCAGTCACAGACTGCACAAGATTAAAAGAATCAATAACATTAAGAAACGACTGAACCATAGGTGAAGTAGGACAACAGACATGAATGTTAAAATCACCAACAATTAAAACTCGGTCATACCTTGGCATGATATCAGCCAAGAAATCAGAAAAATCATTTATAAAATTTTTGTTGTACTTTGGTGGCCGATAGATTACCGCACACAGCACAGTGTGGGAGCTGCCAAGTTCAAATAGGCTAAGCTCAAAGCTACTCAGCGGGGCTGGAGGCAACTGTTTACAAGTAAAACAACTTTTAAAAACAGTCACTGTTCCTCCTCCTCGACCCGACATCCTTGGAGAATTAAAGTAGCAGCAATTCTGCGGTAAAAGTTCATTAAAAATGCTGGACTCACCCAAACCACTTGTCCATGATTCCGTTATAAATAAGAAGTCTAGGCCTTGAGAGGAAAAGAAATCCTTAATGACGAAGGTTTTGTTTGCCAGCGACCTAGCATTTATCAGACCGATCCTGGCAGAGATCAGCGGATCTACACCATCAGCTGCCGTCCAAGATTCCCGGCAAAGAGGTCGCAGGTTGCGAAGATTCACCCTGCGTCTACAGGGCCTAGGAGTACAGGGCCGACGGGGCTGGAACACTCCATCTTGGCCACCACCAACAGGTACCAGACAGGCATCCACGGGATCCAATACGCGTAATGGTAAGGAAAGGTGAGGCACCAGCCCACGCATCTTGAATGAGGCCACAAAACAATGCCCCAAAGCAGCCTTTAATCGTACTAGCCGACCGCTGCGCTTGCCACGGCTGGGGGCTCGCTTCCGTCGGAAAGGTAGAGACCAGAAGCGACACAGGTAAGCTGGAATACCCAACAGCAGGGGCGAGGTTTTATCTCTAGTATAATTCCTCGATAACACATTTCCAGTCGAGGCTCCAATGTCCAGCAATCGTTGGCAATCATACACAATCATAGCGTTCACACTTGTAATAGAGTTAAAAGCGGACAGTAAACAAAACAGGCAAAACAGGAGGAGCGTCAGACGGCAAGCCTCAAACACTGGCGCCATCTTGAAAACAAACAGGAATAACACAGGTTGCACCCGCAGGTCATTAGAGCGTGGCGAGGTCGTTGTCCAGAGTTAAGGTGCAAAAGTCAAAATGTCGTTGGTGCATTTGGGTGATTTGCAGGAGCTAAGTAAGAACGTATCCAACATAAATAATTAATTTCATGCATTTTGAATTTTGCATGAGATGACAAAATGTTAGAATATAAACGTAGAGGGCAAAAAACATGCAGATTGACGGAAAACACTTGAGCCTGATCATTCGACAGCATTAATACTTCAATTTTAAATGTATATTAATTAATCGATTACTTCTTGTCAAGTATCTGAACTGAGATATATTAAATGTTCTTATTTCCATGTTAATATTGGTTTGTTTTACAGCAACTTCAGGGGGTACCTGGTTGGTAATCTCTGCTATGGATTGTACGATGAACAAAATGGAAACTAGGCTTGACATTCGAGTGATTGCTTTCATGCAGATGTGCAACTCATGACCGGAGTGAGCAAACAAAGACAAACAGGCAAAACTGGGATTGTTTTTCTGGTTTTTTGTTTTTTTTGCAAACGGGTTGTACCTCAGTCCCTTTTTGGGAAGCGTGTTTCTGTCGAGGGGCATGCTGTTAAAACAGAGGATGAGGCGATTAGATGGACACAGAAAACACCTGCTGCACAAAGAAAAACTCTTCACGCTTCACAAAGTTGACTTTTTACACAGAGACACACAAAATGGAATTCTCAGTACATCTAAGAAAAAAAAAAGAAAAACACAAGAAAGTATTTAAGTTGATTGTTTCATTTTTGAGACGTACGGTCGAAACTCGGAGGCTAAATGAACGTGAGCCTAAGTTCTGTGATGTCCTGCATGCACAGTGTGTAGACGAAACAATGGACACATCAGTACGTATGTGTTTGAAATGATCTGAACTCCTTTTATTGGATTTTGCAGAACCAGAATGATGTGTATGTTTCTTATTATCACTGTCCAATTTTCCTCTGTCTGTACAGATTTAATTAAGGTAGGAAGGATGAAGTTTTTGTCTCAGTTGTCAAATGAAACAATGAATACGATGTTTCCCAATCGTATTCCCTCTTACTCACCCCTCGGACAGGGTGGACTTGACACTGCCGGTTCGTGTGACCTTGGGCCCATGGTGGGCCGGCGGCATATCAATGGACTCAGAGCTGGTGTGCAGACTGGTCATACTCTGGCAGCTCAGTGTGTCCTTGCTCCCCGCCGATGAGCCACAGGCCGGCCAGGGGCGAGCGCTGGAGGGCAGGGAGAGGCCAGAGGCCGGGCTGGAAGCCAGGGAGTCAGTGCACAGGTCTGGGGTTTTACCGTACAGCGGGCTGCTGCCCCCGCTCAGGCCGCCAGCGCTGCCCAGGCTCCCCGTGCCAGAGGAGGGGGAGTCCAGGCTGGCTTGCCTTGCCAGCGTGCCGTGGGGGCTGCCCAGCATTGACGGGCACTTGCCAGAGTCGGGCGTGCCCGGAGAGCTGGCCTTGCTGCTAGCTTTGGTGCCAAACAATCTGAGGGGGTAGAGAGGTGGGTGCAGTCATTTAGTGACGAGCATCAGCAAGCTCCACACTGGAAAACCTTTTAAATATCAGGCTGAGAAAAACAAGAATACAGTTTTACTTCTACTCACTTCCTTGACTGGTCCTAATCATTGGGATAATCCCAACAAGTCCAGAGTATATCCCAATAAATGGTTTAATTTTGCAACATAAATTAGCATCCGTGATGCATCTCAAACAATCATTTTGGCCACTTTGAATTGTAGTTCTGACTTGTTGTAGGGAGCTCTTTGAACATCCTCACGTTGCAGAAACTAACGGATTGATGGGCTAACGACTAGTCCGAGCCCGGCTAAGCCTGAAGTGGCCAAGTTGCTAAAAACAGCTTCAGTTTCAGACGTTCCATTGCAGTTAGTGTAAATGTTATTTCACAGACCGTTACACCGCCCTCAACCCCGCCTTATACAGTTATTTCATTAGAAATATTACAAAACTCCTGATGGGAGTGCTGCAGCTAGCTTCTGCAAATAATAATAATAATAATAGATTTTCATGTAAATAATGGCTTGTTTACAGAACAGCACTTGCACAAACCGCAATAAAAATTCCCAGAATAAAGCTGCAATCCGCTTGGGTCCCGGCTGCGTTCCAACTAGCTGTTACCTCGTCCGTCCTGTTGAATTAAAACTATTTCTACAAAGTGAGGTCAGTCAAAGAGCGATCTACAACATGTAAAATGTTAATTCTTCATAACTTTTCCAACTGGCTTGAGAACCCTAACAGAAATAAACATAAACCAAGCTAATGCTAACTTCCAACATTATTGGAACACAGATGATATATGTCGTTAGGCACACCCTGCAGCACCGTTTGCCTTCGAACAGCCTGCTCGTCACAGCAAGAGGTACAAAAAAAAAAGCCTAAACATCTGAAATTGTCACATATTTGTTCTGATTGACACTGCTGAGCAGGAATTAGTTGATATAATCAAGCTGTCATCATCTGCAGTGGTTTATCGCCTACGTTTGAGGGAGTTCTGTATAATGACACCCCCTCTTAGCAAGCATACTTCTGCGGTCCTTTTTTCTCTAAGATTTATTGGGTGTTTCATTCTGTGCATCCAAACAAACTGACAGTGAAGAACATTTCTCTACCAGTTACAGAAACCTGGGAGAAGTGGGCGGAGCCTGCATCCGGGCCCCACATTAAACCCTAAAAGCGACACACTGAAAAAATGAAGAAACTGCATGCTTGTGGTGCGGTAAAAGCCATTGAGAAGTGGAATAAAAAAAGAAATAAAAGTGGAGAAATTCACACAGAAACCCATGAAATGAGCGACGAAGACGAAAGGAGCGCAGGAAGTTCGTGTTCTGCGACTGACCTGCGAAACGTAGGAGAGGCGATGTCTGGGTATTTGGAGCCCGGCTGCCTGAGGCCTGATTGGCCGGCTGAACTGGAGGTGGGGCTGGACTTTGGGGAGGTGGATAATCCCACTGCCGGGTCTTGATCCGACCCCCCGACTTTCTCCTTATCCGTCTGGTTGACGGTGACGGGACTGGAGCGTTCGGAGCCCACTTTCCCCTCCCGCCGTTTGGCGCCTGCTTGCGTCGCCGCCGACTTGCCGCTGACGTTCGAGTCGATGCTGCTGGAGCTGGAGCGGTGGCCGCTGCGCCCGGCCGCCGCCCCGCTGGAGGACTTGGCCGGCCTGGGGAGGGAGCGGTACTGCAGGGTCACCTTGGAGCCGCTGCAGCTCAGCAGAACGCCGTCATCCTGAGGCTGCGAGCCGTCCAGGCTGGTCTTCCGCACGCCGCTCATGCTCGTGCCTTTACCCAGCGCAGCTGAAGACTTGGGCGCCTTGCCCAGGGTGGCTGAGCCGCCGGCGAGCGTCGCACCGCTGGAGGTGATTAAAGCGCCGGAGGGACCGGGGATCTTCTTGTATCCAAAGGAGCCAGTGGTGGGTGGGCGAACGATGCCTGAGGGGGGCTTCTTGCCTTCATCCCCGCTGCTTCTGCCAGCATCTGAGGGTGAGCGCTGGATGCCAGCTGAACTCTTGGAAGGTACTTTTCCCTTTTCTGAGGCCTTGGCGTCGTCAGTTTTGCCTGTCAAATTGCGTCAACACTCATTAACACAAACATTTTCAACCAAAATTAATATTTACAACGATATCTCCCTGTTTAAAGAGCCAGTCAGTGCTGCAGCTCTTACCAGGGGTTTTGAGTGCGGCGGTGCTCCCCTTGGTCCTGGGCGGGGTTATCCCCACCTGGGCGCTCATGCCCCTCCTCCACGAGCCCGTCTGGGACATCTGGGCCAACGCAGCCGCTTTCTGACCGGTGTCCTCATACTGGCCCTGAGCCTGGGAGGAAGAGGAGGACGAGGAGGGCTTCCAGCGGGAGGGGCTGCTGTTTGGATCCATGCTCACATCCAGCTCTTCCTCCACCTTCTTCAGGTCCTCGGCTCCGACCCAGCTGCTGCTCACTTCCTGTTCAGCATGCTTGGACCTGCTTCCTTTCTGGGACTGTGGAGGATGATTAAAGAACACATCTGCAAAATCTTTGATGTAGCACGCTAAAATTAACGGAACAGTTCAGCCATTTGGAGTCGGGTTTAAATCAGGGGTCTCCAGTCCTGGTCCTCAGGGCCTCCATCCTGCATGTTTTCCTTGTTTCTCTGCTCCAACACACCTGATTCAGAGGTTAAATCACCTCTTCATGTTCTGCAGAAGCCTGTTAATCACCCATTGATTCAGATCAGGTGTGTTGGAGCAGAGGAACAGGTAAAACCTGCAAGATGGAGGCCCTGAGGACCAGGACTGGAGACCCCTATAAATAATTAATATACTGTATTACCTGTTGTAGAAAGCCTTTTTGGGACAAACTGCATAGCAGTTCATGCAAATACCACTACTTAAACCTTTATATCATCATCACTTTTGAACTGCATGGTTATTTAAATAAAAATTGATGGTTATTTACAAGTAGCAGCAGCGACATGTAGCACACCTGGAGCATCCAGGCCGAAATACTGATAAATGACAGTGGTGTAAAGCTTTAAATGATAGATTTTCTATGAATTGGAGCTCTAGGAATGGGTTTAAAGCAGTGGTGTCCAATCCTGGTCCTGCAGGGCCACTATTCTGCATTTTTTAGATGTTTCTCTGCTCCTCAGCAGGTCTTCAAGCTCTGCAGAAGCCTGTTAATCACTCAGTCACTCAAATCAGGTGAAACACCTAAAACATGCAGGACAGTGGCCCTCCAGGACCAGGATTGGACACCACTGGTTTAAAGGGTCCATACTGATGAGATAATAACGGCTAGCTTGAATGGACCCATGTTTTTAAGATTTTGCAATCTTAAAATGGCTTTGACCTTAAATGTTTTACAGCGGCTTTATGTATATGCGATTGTTTATGAAGGTTTATGAAATATCATTCAAGGTAACAGGTCTGAAAGTTTGGAAATCTGAGCTTTTTGTAGGACGGCTGCAATCCACTTTGGCTGGATTAAGACTAGCCGGTAGCTCATCAAACCTGCTGGATTTCAAACTGACGTTGTTGAAAGAGTCATTTAAAACAGGCGAGGCGCCTCAATATGGTTCAAGATAAACCTGTCCAAAAGGCAGAAAATCCTCCTAAAAGTAATGAATTTGGTTGGAACACTGATTTAGATGAGCTCGTCAGGATGGTACTTTTTAAAAATCATTATTCAAACAATGATGCCACTAAGCAACGTGACCGCCTGCACGAGGAGCAGGGCGTGTGTGCGAAGCTGCAGCTATCTTTGGAATCTGCGACGGACCCATCTCCACTTTTGGGATGCGTACAAACACACCCACATGCATACACACACACACACACACAGAGCAGCGATAACCAGCCTACCTTGACAGATGGCGAGTCTCCCTAGCAACACAAGAGTCTCTAAAGAGGCCGGTCTGTTGAGCATTTCATGAGGAGCCAAGGATACTTGGCAGAATCAAGCCAAGGCCCCAGAGGAGAGCCGATTACTGCTCTTACAGTTTGTTCCCTTAGATTTCAGAGCTCAGGCACCGGCTACTCTTCGTTTCATGCTAAACCAACAACAAAAAGAGAAGCTTTGGGCAGTTTATTTTGACGAGTTGGATGTCGACAATGAGCGGTCTTACCTGTGCCCCCTTGGCTTTGCGCGACGAGCTCGCAGCGGAGTATGCCGGCGTGTTTAGGTCGTCGGTACTGATGTTGTCCAACGTGTCGCTAAAGCCGCTGCTGACCGAGCTGCTGTCGTCCCAGCTGCAGGAGAAAACAACTTTTACCGACTTGAACAGCACCAGTAGTCGTCTGAAAACATGTCATTTCTTATGGCTTTTTAAGATGTTAAAGATATTGGCGCAGAATTTCATTTTTTATTTATTTATGTTTTTTATTTTACTTATTCTGGAAAGAATCTGTAATATTCTAACCCTCCAGGATTTTGCAATGTTGCGATCGCAACTATAACTGCAACTTTCCCGCAACTTTAACCCAATATTTATTGTTTCTGAAGTGATTCGCCATCGTTTCTGCGGTCTAGTCTCTTCTTTGTGGGTTTGTGTAGCGTGGAATACAA
>NC_051430.1:34938227-34940142 GCF_001649575.2 Kryptolebias marmoratus
GCACGTCCTGCAGTGTAATCATGGAACATAAACGCATCGACAAACACTTTGTGTCTGCAAAACATGTGAGGAGAGCTGCAGACCAGGGACAATCCAGAAATGCTCATGAATGTCAGTTTAGAAGCTAATCTTGATCAAGCTGAACATTTTGATATAATGGTGAAAATAGCAGAAACAACAAATGCTGACTCGGCGTTTCCTCTGTTTTCTCAACAGGGTTCAGCAGCTGCACAGAAAGCCCTCCTTTAAATGCACAATGCAGAATAAATTATTGGACCAGAAACCTTTTCAGTCAGCATCAAAGCTGCAGATGGCTTTTATGAACGACAACGGCTCAAAAATGTCCAAAATGCACGCAGGAAGCATCATTCAGGCTGCAGACTTTAAGTATCACTTCTGATTTTCTCCTTTTTGATACGAATTCATTAACTTTGGGTTTGGGAACGGTGACATAACGCTGAATGCACTGGCACAAGCAGAAGCAGATGGCCGGATGGAAACTCGCTGGTTTCCAGTTCTGTGTCTGGATGGATCTTAGGGCTTAGATCTAATTTTGTCGTGAAAAGGTGAGACATTTGGGAAACATCCGCACCATCTTGCATTTTATCTCCTGGCTGCAGCAGCTTGCTCTTTTAAAATACTTTTTTTAAAAGTACTTTTAAAATTCAAGAAGTGGACCCACAGTAAGTGAGCAAAGACAAAACGGACTCAGCAAACACATCAGATGCTATCCATTGAATTTACGCAGTAAAAATATTTGATATGAAGCGAAGTCTGTTACACGAGTTCAGAGAAATAAACTTGATCCAAATCCAACAAGTCATGACAGTATCAGCTCAAATTCTCGGAAACGGCACGATAAAACCAAGGTTCTGACTGAATAGTTGGGTGTGACAGGATGGATAACGTTTCGTTTGTTGAATCGGTCTTGAACAAACAAGCCCAAACCATCACCCCTCCACCACCGTACTTGACAGTTGGTATGACACGTTGTGGTGTGGTTTTTGCCAGACGTGGCGCTACGCATTGTAGCTAAACGTTCCCACCGTGGTCTCATCTGCCCAGAGAAGTTCACTCAGAGGAAACTTCACAAACGTAGAGGTGCTGCCATGCATACCTGCCAACCGTCCCACATTTAGCCCCCCTGTCCCGCATCACCCTGTGCAGGACAGCCAAAAGTCCCGCATTTGGCCCTCACACGCCACACTTTGTATTTCAAAAAAAAACACTCACACGGCCTTTTTGTCACTAACGCTATATTTAGCCAGTTTTCAGATCCCTCTAGCATTTTTTTAAAGCAACTAGCGACAAATCTGGTGACTTTGGTGGCTAAATGTGCCGTAAGCCCCGCCCACTTCCACTGTTTTTGTCCGAGTTGTGTTGTCGTCTGAACAGATATTGATCGAGACGCTGAAAGCAGAAAACGACCGCCTGAAGTCCAGCGGTAACGCCACCCCTACGGCCACTCCCCTCAAGACGGCCCGGCCGCCATCGGAGACCTCCAGCACTTCGTCCTCCTCGTCACGCCAGTCCCTCGGGCTGTCCCTCAACAACCTCAACATCACCGACACAATCATGTCTGGTGAGCGGGGATTTTTAATGGTTTCGCAAGATATATTCATCCTTCGAGGGGAGAAAAATACAACCATAGCACCTCTGACGACAGGCATTGTTATCAGTCGCTGCCTGTGTCTGCGTGCGCATTTGTTCACTTGTCTGTTAGCAAAACATCTCATGAACCACTGGACAGATCTAAATGAACTTAATGAACGAAAACACACGCACACGGCCTTTTTGTCACTTTAACGCTATATTTAGCGAGTTTTCAGATCCCTCTAGCATTTTTTTAAAGCGACCAGCGATAAATCTGGTGACTTTGGCGGCTAAATGTGCCGTAAGCCCCGCCCACTTCCAC
>NC_051430.1:34940194-34946312 GCF_001649575.2 Kryptolebias marmoratus
CTCATTCTGCAGCGTACCGTAAGCCCCGCCCACTTCCCCAAGCACTGACAGCTGTCAATCTCCCATCATCTGATGACAGAGAGCTAAAGATGGAGAGGCAGAAAGATAAAGATGGAGGCAGGAAGTGGTTGAAAGACAGCAGGAAGTTGTGTCTGAGCATCAAGAGGAGGCCTGGAAATGTTCAGGTTAGCTAATAAATAACAAGTTCCAGCTGTTTACTGATCAGTGTTTACAATCTAACAGCTGAGAGGATGGAGAGAAAGATCCAAACTTGAGAGCAACTATGATATGTGTTTAATTCAAATTAATTGATCAGAATTCAGGAAAATCCTTTTGAATCTGTGATGTTTGTGTGTTTTTCTGGGAGGGATGTTTTAAAGAAATAATCTTTTTTTGGGGGGAGGGGTTCATGCTATGTTGTCCCACATTCACATCAGTGAAGTTCAGGCACCAGAAGTGTTTGGTAATGTTCCTGCAGCTACCACTGCACCTTAAGTGTCTGAAAGCAGTGGAGCTGCTGAGAGGACGACAATGCTTTAAGAAAACAGATTGCTGACGACAACAGGCTCCTCCTCTCAGAACCGCCGCTTCTCTCGTGGGAGGAGGAGGAGGAGGAGGGGGATGCTCAGAACTGGCACAGGCGAACTCGGCAACCCTGCAGCGGGAGCGGGCGGGTCGCACGCTCGTGTCACAGCTTCTTAAATTAACTATGAGTAACAAATATGGAGGGCGGCAAAAACTCCGGAGGAAACTCGCTGAAGGTGGTGCAGAGCGAGTCTCCATTTTTAACTATTTTTCACAACAAAATATGAGGCAAACAAACGGAAACTTCAACACTGTAATGTAAACGTCTGTAACTCATCAGCAATCAGGAAGCTTCAGTCGGAGCTCAGGAGTTGAAGACATCCACCTGAGGCAGGATCGGACTTAAAGAGGGGAAAGGGACGGATTCAGTGGCGAATCCTTGACTTCCACCAGCTGTGGTTTCAACCAGCCACGCAGAATGAGCTCATACAATATTCAACACGCTCCATCCCGTTCTCCTGGCAGCTTCGGGACAAATTAAACACAACGAAGGACAAAGGCTGCGACCGGCGATGACGTCATAAATTGTACTTCACTTCTTTAAGGACTGAATCAACAGCAAGTTCTGCTTAATGTTCTTTAACCATTTATACACGCATACAGAACAACCGGGCCCTTTAGTGCACGTGGAAAGCACCACTTATTGTCTTCTTGGATTGTTGCACGAGTTAATGACACAAATGTAATTAAGAAAACAATGAGAACAATCTTCTACCTTAAAATGTTAAAGACGGCAGCAGGATCTTCTCCTGCACAAAGAGCCAAGTTGAAGTGGTAAAAAATAAAATAAAATCCAAACAGGATACGTCTGCTGTCAGCTCACCTGTTAGGAGGATGGTGCTGGTTGCCTTGCTTTGATCGGGCTGTTCGCTTCCTGCACCTGAACCGCCACAAGAGGCAAAGCCCCCAGCTGGCAGAGAAGCCAGGAGCTGCCGCGGCTGTCGAAGGAGGAAATGAAAATGACGGCAGGAAGGAGTCCTCGGTGTTCCACTTCCACCCAACACGCCTGCCTGCTCGTCTCCCCCTCCCCTCCTGACCGGGACGGGCCTGAGAGTCCTCGGAGAGGCGATCAGACGTGTTGTTGACGACGTGGGGGTTAATTAAACGAAGAGAGACGGCTTCCTGGTTAGGAGCTTCAGACTGGAAATCGCCTCATAAATAAAATGCGAGATGTCACTCCATACGGCCTTGGTTCAATATATTTTTACATATTCATGACTTTTTCTATTTATTTCTCCAGACAAACCAGCCGGAGCTCCTTTTTCAAAAGAACCATTCACATCATAAATGGAATTAAACAAAGAGAACCGTCATGACAAACTTAATAAGCAAACTGGTCAGGTCTTGCACTCTAAAATGTGATGGTTTCATGCATTTGTTGCCATATTTGTACAGTAAAGTCTTGGCTCTTCTGCTCCACAGCAGCTAAATGTAAATTTAAGATAAACTGAATCAAACGTCCTCATCTTGTCTGCTAGAAGGTCCCATAAAGACACTGTAGCAACTCGTCCATTGATTCGTTCTTTTGATTTTGAGTCGTTTACTCGACGAATAAACACAGACAAATGGATCAAACTTCTAAAAGCTCATCATTAGCAGTCATTTCTTACGCCTCACTCAGCTTTTAAATGAATTTTTTAACATTAAAACAGACAAAAACCTGATCATACAGAAATTAAAACTACATATTGTTGGCTTCTAAGTCACTGTCAGAGAAAACTTCAGTTTTTTTAAACAAAATAAGAATCAGAGACTCGATCTGAACCAGACTAGAGGGCCGGATGAAATGTTACAGAGGGCCGGATCTGGCCCGCGGGCCTTCAATTTGAGAAGTGTGATCTACACCAACATATGAAACTAACGTTGGTGTCGTGTCGTATCGATGCTACCATGACAGGACCAAACAACAGCAACTTACACACATTGTGCCAAATCTGATGGACTTTGCAAAAGTTGGTCCATGTTTTTCTAAAGGACATCATTTCTCCTTCCAACTAAATGTGACCTCAAATGAATGAAACGTCTTCTGTATTAGTAGATTTTCCACTTTCAATAGATGTCAATAGAAAACTAAAGAGAAATTCTAAGCAACGTTTAGAAATGCAATGCTTTAGATTCTTATTTTTAATCTAAAATGTTATCAAGGACAAATAGCCAGAACACAACAAAGAACTTAGTTTAAAAAAAGTGGAATCCAACTTCATTCAGCTCAACATGACTCCATTAAAGGAAGGAACACGGTGACCTTGGAGAACTGAGCTGGAAATGTCTGTTGCCAAGCGATGACGGACATCAAGACGTCATTAAGCTGGTCAAGATATCCAGGCTTCAGACTGCAGTGCGGTCAGAAATGACAGGAAGTGACGGGTTTACAGCAGGACTGACGTGTCCCAGTCAGCCCTGTTCAAATCTGTGGCAAACAGGCAGGAAAGCAGCTCACTTTCGTTGGTTTGAAGGAGATAAGCTCATCTCATCACATCTCAACACTCGAGGAGAGCCATTTAATGGTCAGTTCATTCATACACACACTGGGACCCGACGAAATGTTTTCAAGTTCAGCTAAATTAGTTTATAGATGAATCAGCAAGTTTCTTAAAAGAGACTGAGGCAAATATGAGAAATAGAAGTTGCCTAAGTTGTAAGTGGTGGCAAAATCTGGAAAACAGCAGGAACCAGATGGGGTCACGGGCATCAGAGGGTCAAAGAGCTGTCTCGTCTCTTCTGGATCCCACAGATGATTTGGCAAACAAACACCAACCTGAACAGGAAATCCTCTTTCCAGGATTGGGGCACTTGAGCTCAACAGACAACGGCAGATCTCCTAAAACCCCACTCCAACTTCTCTTTCCAGAAACTCAAAGATGACTCCTATTTTGCTCATCTACAAAGTCAGTTATTGATTTAAGTAAAGAATATTGATTAAATAAAACTGAAATATAATTGTTCCTACCATTGACGTCAAAAAGATGGTGCACCAAAACGTGGAGTCTGTTGATGTGCATGAACAATATTACATTTCTACGGCTTTGTAAATGTTGATTTGCTGTGATTGTACCATCGCAATCGGCGTTTTAACAGGATTACTCTGTCATAATCCACAACAGAGGCAGGCTCCATGGCGGAAAAGTGAATTAGCAACGAAATGAGCTTTGTCGATTCTTATCTTCACAAACTCATTAGGTCTGTCAGATGACGATTGGAGACAGAACCTCAGAAATCTTTAACCAAAGGAGATGAAAGAGGAAAATCAAAAGCTCCTTAGTTCATTCATTAAAAAAAGAAGATTTATTTATTTTCAAGCAGTAGAATCATCAGAAACCAGACCTGACTGGATCAACATGCAGAATGTCACATTACAGGGTGATGCAGCTGCAGTTTAACAAAATAAAATCCTTGACATATTAACTTCTTTAAACGCGTTCTCCTTTGGACAATCAACTGGCTACACAGACGTCTGACCTTAGGAAACACAAAAATGGCTCTAACCCTGTTGATTTTACAGAGATTAAAGTCAAATTTGGTGTGGTCGTAGCCCAGAGTCATGCCCAACACATATGGTAACAAGTTGGCTTAAAACTTCAGCATTAACTGTTAAAGACAACTCCATCCGTCCACAAATACATTTCAGTAACCACTGGGTGGATTGTAGGGAAATTCTCAGCCTTTACAGCTCATTAACATTTGGAGTCATCCCAATTCAAAATGGTCTCCACAGCTAATTGACATAAACTTAATCCATTTTACAGACATTGGGCTAAAATTCAAGTTAAGATAGACCTTTAATTGATTAAGAGTGTTCAATCACCAAAGCTGGATCCACATAAAAGTTTCTAGTTGTTTGGGAAATAAAGCTTCTTCATCAAATCTAGATAAAAAAACTGAAGATTTATTACACATTTGTGATCTCAGACAGTCTCGATACATCAGTTATGCCCTGTGGATGAGCTCAAACACCATTACTGTCCTCTTGTATCACCTTTGTGGGACTTCTAGGGGACTCACTGCGATAGCATCAATGTTTCCCATAAACCACATGGAGTCGAGTGATCAGGACAAGCAGAAAGTATGATTTAGTCATGATTTAGTATGAGACATGGTGCAGAATTTCTCTAATCATTCAAATTGAGTTGAGACATTAGTGAGAGATTAGGTCATTTCTGAGTAAATACTCAATAGATACTCAGATGAACTCCTTAAAGCTCGACCATCTGGGATCCGTCATCGTTCAGACAACTGGACAGGCAGCTCTGACCTCCCTCAGCCTTGTCAGCCAGGGGTCCAGCCTGATGGGGATTGGTTGAAAGATGAGCCACTGCACAACTTCAAATATGCACGCTGCTTTTTCTCATGAAACTATCTGCAGCTCGCTTCGCCTGTTAGGTTAACTTCTCCAGTATATATCCTTTGACTGAAAGGTGGCAGCTACAGTATCATAAAGACTAAAACTTGAAATGAAATAACTTTTAACTTCCTTAAAACCAGAAGCACTCAGAGAGCACACACCTCTGCTGGACTGGGAACCACTTGTTTTTATGACAACCCAACATATCCTTAAAATTCATCAGATAAAAATCTGTTCGTTAGTTTTTAAGTAATCTTGCATAACCTCCTATATTATATGTAGTATATTGTTGTGCGAGTGTAAATATTTGGTAGCACTTGGAGTATGTGTGGTGAATGACTCGCAGCTACAACCACACCAAATGTTAGCACAATATCTGTAAAATCGACTGAGTCATAGCGGTTTTTGCGTTTTCTAAGGTCAACTAGCTGTGGCAGCCATCTTGACTTGGTTTGGCTCCAAATGCTAATCAGTTACAGAGGTACATCCAGTCATTTTTTTGAATGTTTCACTGAAACCCGTCCAGCTAACAGAGCTGACTCCAAGAGGTGAAAAATTTTAAATAATGATTTTGCGCCATCTTGTATCGCTCAGAATATCTGTTGGGGATCAGTCTCAGCTACTACCACACCAAACAGGTCAATATCTGTAAAACGGACTAAATTACCATCTTGAATTACCACCATCTTGAATCAGGTGGCAAAAATGACTTAAAAAATAATTAAAAGTTTGCTAAGTTTAGTTCCATACTTGCCAACCGTCCTGCATTTAGCCCCCCCGTCCCTTGTCCCGCATCACCCTGTGCAGGACAGCCAAAAGTCCCGCATTTGGCCCTCACACGCCACACTTTGTATTTCCCACGCAAAAAACACTCACACACACGGCCTTTTTGTCACTTTAACGCTATATTTAGCGAGTTTTCAGATCCCTCTAGCATTTTTTTAAAGCAACTAGCGAAAAATCTGGTGACTTTGGCGGCTAAATGTGCCGTAAGCCCCGCCCACTTCCACTGTTTTTGTGCGAGTCGTGTTGTCGTCTGATGACAGAGAGCTAAAGATGGAGAGGCAGAAAGATAAAGATGGAGGCAGGAAAGAAAGCTTTTCAAAGTGGTTGAAAGACAGCAGGAAGTTGTGTCTGAGCATCAAGAGGAGGCCTGGAAATGTTCAGGTTAGCTAATAAATAACAAGTTCC
>NC_051430.1:34949357-34966595 GCF_001649575.2 Kryptolebias marmoratus
CCGGGAGGAGGCCCAGAGGAAGACCCAGGACACGCTGGAGAGACTGGGAACGCCTTGGGATTCCCCCGGAGGAGCTGGCCCAAGTGGCTGGGGAGAGGGAAGTCTGGGTCTCCCTGCTTAGGCTGCTGCCCCCGCGACCCGACCCCGGATAAGAGGAAGAGAATGGATGGATGGATGGATGTTTAAAGAACAAGAAGAGCCAGAAGACGTCAGAAGGCTCAGATAGCAGAGGGATGGAGGTGCAACTTCTTATAATGACTGGCTTTGTTACTGATCATAAAAAAACTCCTCACTGCTAACAGCAGCACAGCTTCACCGACACAAATACACACCTAAATGCAGCGTAGGGCAAACACGCAAACAGAGCCAGCTGCTCCAGGCCGACCAGAGAGAAGCAGCGAGAGACACCAGCACTCGGCTAAAAGCAAAGCCCTGTAACTTATTCATGTATCTGCTGAGAAAGGGGAACCTGTCTGTGTCAAAACATTCTCCTTCAGCATCTTTTCTTGACAGCGGAGCCACGGGCAAAAGCAGGAAGATATTTTTAGAGATGGAAAAAAAAAGAGCTTTTAGCCCAAGCTGAGTTTCTCCAATGGATCCAAAGGCCCTGACCAGAAAACGGGCCGGATCTTCTGTTCTGGGACCGATGATCAAAAGCTCCTTTTCCCTGCACAGACGAACCAACCACCACAAGCATTTTATGAAGTATTTCTGAAATAGCTCGTTTCTGTATCTTGATAAACACGAGCATTTCCCCTCTTTCCCTTTCGTGAAGAGACTGAATGCTATAAATACATGGTTTTATACATACACTGTATAAAAAGACACATGACTGTTTTTCTTTTTTTACCAACAATAAATCAGACTAAACCTTACTTAGGATTCTCAAAATCCCTTCTATTTGCTAAATGCCTGAATAACGAGAGCATCTGCTTTAAACTGCATGACTTGGCTCAAACGTTTTGGGTTTCCTTCCACAACTTTCTCACAATAGTTGGAATTTTGTCCCCTTCCTCCTGACAGAACTGATGCAACTTAATCAAGTTTGTAGGTCGACTTTTCAGCAACAAAACACTGACTTAATTCTCCTTAAGCCACTTTGTAACTAATTCATCATTATACTGAGGGTCATTGTCCATTTGAAGACCCATGTGCAATCAAGCTTGCATGTCCTGATCTCTTAAGATGTTGCTCCAATATGTCCACATAATGTTCTTTTCTGGTGATGTTGTCTATTTTGTGAAAAGCACCAGTCCCCCCTGCAGCAAAGCACCCCCCACAGGATGATGCTGCCACCTCCGTACTTCACAGTTGGGTTGATGCAAGATTCCCATTTTTTCCCTCCAATGATCCATTTGGTTAAATGGTTCATTTTCAGTTTCATCGGACCAGAGGAAATGTCTTCAGAAACGAAGGTCTCTGTCCCTGTGTGGATTTGCAAACATTAATTTGGATTCTTTGTTTTTGTCTTCTTCACACAGGGGTCCTTCAGCCCATGTTGGTCCAGGACTCATTCCACTGTGGATAATGCCGATACTCACACAGAACCTTAGTGGTACAGCAGAAAGACATCGCCATGGTGTTTCTACTTGTGTATAATTGTTTAAACATCTGAAAATTAGACCCAAGGATGAATCAGAGTTATAGAGCTCAACACCTCTCCTGATATCTTCGCTGATTTCTTTTCGATTCTTCTCATGATGCCACATGTTGTCAAATAATCAATCAGCAGCTCCCATCATCTGGGCTTCCCCAAATCCTTAAAAAGGCAAAGTAGTATTGATAAAAAATACCTGGCATGTCTTTTTTTTTACAGTGTATGTAAATATCTGTTTTTAGAACTTACACTTTTATTATTTTAACAGAGCATTTACACAGCCATACATGTTACAAAACATAAGTGTTGACAATCTGAAGTTTTCCATAAAATAAACATCTCAGCATGGTATCTTACGACCTCTGTGGGCTCATCATCACACAGCTCTAAGATAAGGATACACTTTGGGAGGGACAAACCTGTTGGACTTATTTACATCAACAGTGCTTCTGCAGGCCCCCAGCGCAGCTAAAAGTAGGTTTTTGAAGTCTGAATGAGTAAGTTATCTTTTCCATTTTATACAATCCCCTCCCTTTTTGAACCCAGGAGTCACAGGAAGGTGGTTCTGATTGCCTCCACCTGATTGTAATGCATTTCAGGGCTGCTGTCAGGAGTATATTTAGCAGATATACTTTAGCCCGCTCTTGGTAACGCAACTGTAACATCTTTTGGCATAGTTTCCTGAAAGATATGGTTTATAGCACCTCATCCCAAAAGTTTTGGAGTTTAGGGCATGACCAAAAAATGTGTGTATGGTTGGGGACCGCTGAGCCACAGTTTCTCCAACACAAGCTTGGTACATTAGGATTATCGGTTTTTAAATGTACACACCAGGGATGCTGTGGCTCAGGAAGAAGAGTCACTCTGAAGGTTGGGTTCATTTTGGCTTTTTTCCCACACTTAAACCTATATATGTATATATAGAGAGAGGGAGAGAAAGAGAAAGTCTTTAAAGGTCTCTGTTAGAGAAGATGCATTGTGTAGCCTGTAAGAGGCTGTTATAGACTAAAAAGAGCAAAATGAATGTGCGTGTCAATGGGTGGGTGAGCTTTAAAGTGCTTCAAGTGGTCAAGATTTACAAGTCTGTGAAGCAGCCCCTTTAAGTTGTGCTTTCATGAAAAAAAAACAACAGTTCTGGCCAAAAAGACTGGTCACCTGCTGGCTGATATGATGAATCATTTAGATGATTTTCTGCAGGGTTTGTGTTGGTTTGGGATAAAGCTGCCATAAGCAGCAGCCAGGGGGGAGTCGTTACAGTTGGAGAAAAACACGAAGCATAATGAGCCTCGTGGGAGCTCAGTTTATGTACACAGAGCAGCTCCTCATTTCTGCATCCCAGGAACTCTGTTTACAGCTGCCAGTGAGAGACGGAGCCATGCTTATGTGATACACTGGACTGAGATGATAAATTAGGAACTCTGTGTGTGTACTTGGCTTTTTGGTACCGTTTCAGGACTTTTCTGGTAAAATCACCTAGTTGCCAAGACAAGTACGCCTTTTAGGGACCAAAGCTCAGTCCTAATATGTCAGAACAATGTTTTTGGGTTCGGGGTTTGCTGTGAATTGAGTTTAGGTTTGGCTTAGGCAAGAACTGCTTAGGGTTAGGTTTCAGGCCTAATACCTAATATAATTACGTGCAAAGATACATAGATACCTGCCAAATCACTGCTCCTAACTTCCGATTAGATTTTATTGATTAATTCTTTGTTGATAAAATAGGAACTCCACAGTCAGATAGATTACAAATCCATCCAACTTCCCACTTTCCAGCTCCTCCTGGAGAATCCCAGGACCAGAGAGGATTTATATTCTCCACAGTAAGTTCTGGGTCCGTTCCAGGGTCTCCTTGTCCGTTCTATCAAAATGCCTAAACCACCGCAGTTGACTCCATTTGATGAGGAAGAGCAGTGACTGTACTTGGATGATGAAGCTCCTCCCCTTACCTTTAAGGTTGAGCTCAGTCACTGTATGTTCCTTGTATCCAAGGACAAACATACTGAGAACAAAGCCCTAATATGTTCTTCCATCTCCTGCTCCATCCTGCTGTGAACAAGACTCCCAGATACTTGAACTCCTCTGTTTGAGGCAAAGACTTACCCCCAACCCAGGGGAGCATTTCATCTCAGCTGCTTCACACGAGGCGCACATCGCCCAGGTGCACACTAAAGGTCCGCAACAGAACCACAAGCCAGATCCTGAGATGCTTCTGACCACCACAGTGCGATTTCTGATGAACCCATTAAAGAAGTTCCATCTGTTTGCGGGACGGTGGCATTCAGATCTGCGATTTATGAACAATGGACTCACCTTTGTGGTCATATTGCAGAACGGTCTTGTGAATATGAACGCCACAAACGGGATCAGAGACGAGGGGCAGACCAACCGACACTGAAACAAGCTCAGCTTTGTGCTGAGATTCACTCAGCTCTTTAGTTAAACATGGACTGGATAAAAAATAAGCCTACACTCCAGCCTCAGGGAAGAACGATTGAGAACTTTTTCAAGATCCCGGACAATCGAGCTCCCATGACCTCCTCAGGATCAATCCAAGACTGGAGATCAGGGGTCTCATTTATAAAACATGGCGTAGGATTTATACTAAAAGTGTATGAGTGTGAGCGCCCTGGGGACTTGGAAAGCGCCTGAGGGGGGTACACATCACCCTGGTGATCATCCAGGGAGAGGAACCTTGAAATGTTGCATGAACATTTATTTTAAATTGAAGTTGGCTTGAAAGGTCCTCATGGCTCACCAGGCAGAAGCATAAATGATACTGCTGTTTTAAAAGCTTAGGATAAAATCCATCTAAGACTAAAGGCGTCTCCAAAATGAGTGTAGGCACAGGTCAGAGTTGGCGTGAGGGACCGACTTTTATAAATGCATCATATTTACATAACTTGCTCTGTTCCGTGATATTCTTCTTGGACTTGCAGAAAAGAGCTGCTGTTTTGACAACCTGCCCAAACCTACATTTATTTGGCTACAAAAGGACACATTATTCTATTATATAACCAGCTAATTTTCTCCTTGTATACAGCCAATACTAGGCACACTGGTTGGCTTTACAGAGGCAGCTGAAAAATGTTTTCCTCCTACTCAGTCATAAACAAAACGGCTAAACATAAAAAACCAGAACTGCCAGTAGGTCGAAATAAACTCTACTTCTTAGATTTAGGTCTCATGGAGGATAGAAGGAAATACTTTCCTTGTGTTTTTAATACCAAGATTGACAGCTTGCACATTTCAGGTGTGAAAAATTCCCCAAAGGCAGTAAACAGATTGTTTGAACTTGGGATTTATCTGCTACTCATTTCACTTCAAGCCGGGGGCTTATGGAAAAGCGGACTTCCGGATAAAGAAGGAAGGCAGAACTCGTCCTGCGGAGGTGAAGCCGGGCTGGCAAGCTGTTGCTTTGGGAACAAAGCTTTGTTGAGCTTCAGCGGCAAGTGACAGCTCAGCTCCTGACAATCCCTTTTTTTATAGGATGGTTTTTTTTTGGGAAAAAAAGCTTTTTGGGTGTTCATCTGTGTTCACCTAATTACGCAAGGAAAACGAAACAAGGGAGCTGAAAAAAAAACCCGAAGCTCGGCAGTTTAAATTCTGCTCTTGTAGGAGGCTCGTTGCCTGTAGGAATCCCAGGAGGAAGCAGGGTTTCAAAGGCGAAAAACCCTTTTTGAATTTAAACTTGGAGAAGGTGAGACAAATATTCCAACACTCAGGTTAAAAAAGAACGAAGCTGGAGCTCAGGAAGTGAGAAAAACAGCTTAAAATGTTTCCTTTTATCCTCTCCATGGTTTGGCCAAGATAACGACCTATTTTAAGGTTTTGGTCTGGGACAGAATATCGATCAAAGATTGGACCGACTGGCTCCCGGCGGACGCGTTGGACCAACTGCTGTCAGGAGTACCAGAAACAATAAATCTATTGGATGATACAGACAGGTGGCAAGCACGAAGACGCGGATGCAACGACCTGACGCAAGTCAAATCATCCATAACCCTGTTTTTAATCGGATCATGCAGCACCGAGTTGTGTCTTCTTTGTGGGTTTGTGTAGCGTGGAATACAAAATAACCCCAAATAACTCAGGAAGAAGACACATGACGTCACTTCCTGTTAACATCAGAATGCCGGGAGCGTGCAGGAGCAGCGACCGAAGCCAAAATGTGCGCTAATGCTTCACATTTGCCCACAAAGATTTCAGCAAAGCAGTTTCCTCCCCAGCTGCAGCTGTTTTGCACGTCCTGCAGTGTAATCATGGAACATAAACGCATCGACAAACACTTTGTGTCTGCAAAACATGTGAGGAGAGCTGCAGACCAGGGACAATCCAGAAATGCTCATGAATGTCAGTTTAGAAGCTATCAAAGTTCTCAAATAAAGCACATTTTGAGAATGTCAATGTTTGTTGGGAATTATCTTACAAAACTAGGAAGGATTTTCGGTTTAGATATTAAAAGTTATGCTTGTTTATTGATTTTAGTAAAAAAATTTGCAAACTTTAGGAAAACGCCCCGCGAAATCAGGCATTTTAGCCGCAACAATCACAAAAAATGCCCATGAAATCCTGGAGGGATTGCTGTATGTTTGGGTACGTTTACTGTCAGGATAAGTCGTGGCTCGTCCTTGCTTCTGTAATGTTCTGCGTGTTCTGCCATGAAAACATCTACGGTGGAACACATCAGGCCGCCTGTAGTACCTCACGTTGGTTTTTTTTCTTTGTGCCCGTCAGGCGCCGTTTCAAGCGAGTAACCAGGTTTGACTCGCGGCTGAACAAAGCTTCTGTTCTTTCTCTGAAAATGTTCAGAGCGAATGCGTGTCACCGTCAAAGCCCCGTACAGACCGAACTTCCACAGCCTCGCGCACACGAACTGCTGTCGTCCTCAGGGAGGCGAGGCGAGGACGCCAGGTTTGAACAGCCCCGCCCCCACAGCACATCGTTACCTCCACAGTCTGAGGAACGATCTGCTGGCTGCAGCCATTAACTTTCATTTACTGCCCGTCTCGCCGGGGCCTTGCCAGGGCCTCGCCGGCTGAATCCGCCACTCGCCGCTCAGGGACGGCGCATCGACCCCGCGCTACCGACCCACCTGTCCACGTCGCCCTGCAGCTCTTTGCTCCTCCTCTGGGCGGCGTCCCGTGAAGAAGCGCCGTCGGCGGCTCGCCCCGGATTCCTCGTGTACAGATGGAGGCCGCCGTCTGTCAGGTATCTGGGAGGGGAGAAATAATTCAGAAAGGAAGTCAACCAGTCTCCAAAAAACAAAGAAAAAACAACAACATCTGAGTTACTCAATATTTACATTTTTAATTAACCGAGCAGAACAGATTGCTGTAAGTTGACTTGGCTGACTGACAGATAATCTAATTAAGGACGTGGATGTGAGGCGCTGAGCAAAAACAGGGAACGCAAGATATTTATTATTGCCAGCCGCTGAAAGGAGGTGCATGATAATGCTTTCATCCATGTCTGTTACCAAAATATCTCATGAACCAACGGACATATTTTAATGAAACCGGCAGACAGTAATCACTGGACGTACATCTAAGATTGATTAATGTTTGGAGTCAACAAAATTCAAGATGGCTGCCCCAGCCAACTGAACTGAGAAAACACAAAAATGGCTAAAAGTCAGTCATTTTTACAGATATTGAGCTTAAATCTGGTGTGGTAGTAGCTGAGAGTCATTCACAACACATACTCCAAATGCTACATATTGTGTCAGATATTTGTTTAAAACTTTAGCATTAACTGTTACCGTCCACCGTGTTTGTCTGTTAGCAAAATATCGTATGAACCGCTCGAAACATTTCAATGAAACTTTCAGAAAATTATCCTCGGATGTACATCTACAGCTGATTAACATTTGGAGTCATTTCAAATTAAGATGGCCGCCACAGCTTATCAACATTGCTAAACTCAAAAATGTCAATAACACAGCTACCTTTGCAGATATTGAGCTTAAATTTGATGTGGTAGTAGCTGAGAGTGATCCACAACACTTACTCTGAGCAGGACCATCTCACAACACTTAACGTTGCTTTCAAGGTTTAATTAAAAATGTTACAACTCCATCATTTCTCATCATGAAATGAAAGATGGCAGATGACATGCATTCCTTCAAGGACATTTAAAAGGATGAAAAAAATAAAAGCAACTAATAACTCCATTCATCACTCCATCACTCTTCCCCGTCAAGAATTTTAAAATCTTACAGATTTTTGACTCAGTACCTTTTTTCACGCTGCTCAGAGAATCTCAGGCACATGGTTGCCAAGTGTTGGAGCGCGCGTGTGTGTGCGTGTGTGTGTGTGTGTGTGTGTGTGTGTGTGTGCGTGCGGGGGCTGAGAGTACCTCTCTTACCCGTTTTCGGCTCATAGATCTAATAAACGCACGAAGGTCACGCCTGGCGAAGTCTGTGAGTTCGCTGAACGGACGTGTTATTCGAACCGTCCCGTTCAAGGTTCGATAAACTCGGCGGCTGTCAGCGGACGGACGGAGGGACGGAGGGAGACGAGCGAGGCCTTGGTGATTGGACAGACTCGCAGGTAAACAGGAGATTTTAAACGCCTTGAGCACCGAACGGAACGCGTCTAAATAAAGAAACAACCTTGAGAGTCCCGATCCAGAAACACAGCGTCCTCCTCCATCTAACTCTGTCTTCTGTCCTCACTCCAACTCCCTCCATGTCCTCTCTAACTGCATCCATATGTCTCCTCTTTGTCTCTAACATCCTTCTGTCCCTCCTCTGGACATGTCCAAACCATCTAACTCTGTCCTCTGTCCTCCATGTCCTCTCTAACTGCATCCATATCTGTCCTCTTTGTCTCTAACATCCTTCTGTCCCTCCTCTGGACATGTCCAAACCATCTATCTCTGTCCACTAACTTTATCTCCAGGTAATTTTTTTATTTTTATTTTTTATGAACAAAACTGTCTGAACTGAACAGCACAGATTCCTACGACACACAGCCTTAGGAGCAAGGTGGGTGGAGGTTCTGTATCAGACTGAGCGCCCCTTATTCCAAAGAAGCTTTGAAGCTAACAGCATCGCTAAATGTGTTAAACTGGTCTTTTCTGATCATCTCCGTTGTTTTTGTGTTGATTTTACGAAGGAAACCTTGAGAAATATTCTAATAATCGTGACTTTTTCCTCTTCCTTCTTCCATCGTTTTAACGGCCACTCCTCGCAGTCCAGAAGTGGCCCGCGCCCCACCAGTTGATGACCGTTCCAGGGGCAGTATTACTCTGGAGGTACACCTGCAGACTTACCATCAGTAATACCAGTTTACAGAGCTACACTGTAGCCGCAGAGCAAAAATATGAGCAAAACAGTAGCTAAAAGCTAAAATGAACAAAACCGAAGCTAAAAGCTAAAGTTAACGAAACCCAAACTAATAGCTGAAATTAGCTAAATTGAATCCATAAATGAAATGTGTGAAACCGTAGCTCAGAGCAAACCTGTAGCTGTAAGCTAAAATTAGCCGAACAACAGTTTAATTAGCAAGACATTAGCTGTAATCTAAAAGGAGTATAAGGATGCTGAAGTACGTCCCAAAGAGCAATATATTTAAAGGAATTGAAGACATCCTCATGTTTTTCTGTGGGGAAAGTTTTTGTAAATAAAGTTATTTCAAAGCCAACCTGGAGGGGTCCGAGTGGCCGCTGTAGCGGGCCGTGTTGGTGCCGGCGCCCACCGTGCTCGGCCTGGGCGCGGAGTACCCGCTTGGAATGGAGGGGGCGTCGCCTGCCTGGAGGCGCGGGGTCTGGGATTGGCCCAGGCGCCAGGCCATGGGGGAGGAGCGGGCGGCGAGGGTGGGCAGGCTCCGCCCGTTGACCTCGGTGGTCACGGTGGTGTCGAAGGTCGTTTCGAGCGTGCTGCGGACAAGGAAAAAAAAAACAATTATTCTTACATCCTTTTTAAATCTTATATCATGAGACGTCACATGTTGGCAGTCAGAGCGTGTGTTGGGAATGACTCTCAGCTACTACCACGCCCAACTTCAGCTCAGTATCTGTAAAACTGAGCAACTTACAGCCTTTCTTGTGTTTGCAAAGCTCTGCTGAGCTGAGAGAGGCTCAGCATCAGCTCAGTGTGAATTAAACAGTTTTACACCCCTGCCTCCTCAGCCTGCCAGCGGCCTCTGGGGCTCCCCCTGCTGCCAACCAGAGCTCACTGCAGCCACACGCCCAAACCGACCCGATCTGGAGCCAGACGGCTGCGCTGATCGGTGCCTTCAAGAACAATCTGCTCACAAACCCAATAACAGCTCGTTATCTTCTCATGTGACAAACTGCTTTGGAAAGAGAATAAAAAAGAGATTTTTTTTTATAGTCCCTTTGACTTGGATGATCACGGTAATAAGCTGTTTTCTGAGGACAGAATATATACTTTTAAAACTAATGTGCTCATTTAAATTAATGTCATCATTAGCCCACTGTGTGCACGCTTTCATCTGCAAATATGAGCAAAAATCAACCGGTTTCTTGCTCGTTCTTGCATTGATGGCATATCTACACACATCTGCAAATAATTTATATTATTCCATGAAGGAACGCTGTCACCCGCCGCCTTAAATGGTTTTAAAATAAGACAATCTGGTTTTGAAAGTGGAGCCTTTTGGTCAGACCTGGTAAATGGCGTTTTTGTGGTTCTTAAAGTCAGCTGGCAGCGGCAGCCATCTTGATTTGGGTTTGTTCTGCAACCGTTACAATCTAAAGAGCCATTTGTCCTCATTTGCTTACCAAATAAAATGCAATTTTATGAGCTGCAAAATGTGCTCCAAGTGTGATCATCAACTGCTGGCCCGTGGGCCACTTCGAGTTCATTGGTGGGGCATTTACTGGCCAGTGGGGGATACATTATAAAGCAAAAAATATAAAATTTATTGGTATTTTTTACATTTTAGGACAAAATAAAAACCCATATTCATGTAAATAATAAAAAGAAATGATAGTTTATAACCCTTTTGATAAAAATAAAAATATGCCTAAAGTTAATATGAAAATGAAGCCAGTTTGGAATGTAACAGTTTATTTTCTTTTCTTTCATAAAACAAAAGCCTTTGTTTAATATTTTATCAGAGGCAAGCTTTTTGTTCTTCTCAGCAGTTTGTCTTGAAGGTATTCCCCAAAAAATTAATTAAAAAATAATAATTGTTTTCTGGTGGATTTGAGAGAAGGATCACGCTGTCCGGCTGGAAGTTGGGTTAATCAAATAGCTAACAAGCTAACGAGCTGCTAGCATAATCTGATCAACGTGTTGCACTCCTCGTACTGGTAGCGTCATTCACAGATTGGCCATTTTTGTTATGGGTGTAAAAATTAACTAAATTAATTGGGTTAAAGCCTGAAAGAGGCAGAGGGACTAAAGACTGCAGGTCCAGGGGAAGGAAACAGCTGGATATGTGGGAGGACCAGCCATCTTAAAGCCTCACCGATAGCAGGAAGGGTGTGAGATTAGCCTTGTATATGTGTGTGTGTGTGTGTGTGTGTGAGCACAGTTGGTAGGAAAAGGGCCGAACACTGACGCCAAGTGTCAGTGTTCGCGCAGCGATGGCAGCCACATTCACGACTCGGGCGGACACGCAGACACGACGAAGGCTGCTGATCTGACAGTCAGAAACACGGAAATCAGTGAATCTGATTCATTCGTCTGCTGAAGAGACAAACTGCCAGGTCAGCTGAGCTCGGTACCTGCAGGCGAGGCAGCAGAGAGAAGAAGAAACGAAGCGTCGGGTCAGCCTACATGAGTAAATGCTTCATAAAAGTGTCACATCCTCGTGGTGGGAAGGTGGAACTTTAATCAAATATGTGTAATGTTCTCATCGGGGAGTTCCCTGACCCAAAACGGCTCACGGAGTTTAAATATCTGAACAAAAAGACGTTTAAAGACGGTAAAACGCCACAAGTTTGAAGGAAAAAAGATCATAAAAACTAGAAAAATTAGAATTTTCTGCTACAATACAGTGAGAACAGAGAATGCTGAATGACTGAAGTTAAAACAAGCTGAGGCTAAAATTAGCACCGTAGCTAAAAACTATAATTACCAAAATCATAGTTAGCAGAACAGTAGGTGAAAGCTAAAGTGAGCTAAATTGTATTTGAAATCGAAAATAAGATCAGCTAAAGTGAAATGCTAAAATAAGCACAAGAGCAACTGAAAGCTAAGATTAGCAAAGCAACAATTATAAGCCGAAATGAGCAAAACCACAGCTAAAAGGTAAAGTCAACAATAAAATATCAAGAGTATCTAAAAACTAAAACTAGCACGACAAAAACTAAAATTAGCTAAACAGAAGCTAAAACTTAAAACTCGTTCAAATGTAGCTAAAAGATAGAATTAGCAAAACAGTAGCTGAAAGCAAATATTAGCTGTCAGCTTAATTTAGCAAAACAGTAGTTAAAAGCTAAAAACAGCAAACCTGGCTGAAAGCGAAAATTAACAAATTGGTAGCCAAAAGCTAAAATAAGCTAAATTAGCATAACATGAGCTAAAAGCTAATAATAGCAGAATACTAGCTATAACCTAACAGTAGCAAAACAAAATGTTTTAAACTAAAATAAGCTGAAATGAAAAATGCTGTAATTGTTTCAATGAAACCAAAAAAAGGTAAATCTTCAGTCAGTTGCTTCAACAATCCCTCCATGTCACACACACACACACACACTCACACACACACACCCTAACTACAGCCTAACCCTAACCCTGACCCTAACCCTAACCATTACCAGTACATAGCTAACCCTAAACCAAACCTAAACTCAACTCACACCTTGGTCCTAAACCTAACCCCAGGCTTTGGTCCCCACAAGGAGCAGCTGGTCCTCACAAGTTAGTATATGTTAGGAAAATTGTCCCCACAATGTAGCAAATACGAGTCCACACACACACACACACACACACTCCAGTCACGTTCCATTATCAGCTGAAAATGTAGCTCCTCTCGAGGTGAGTTTTGTCCCTCTCATTATGCTCAATCATTTCACTTCTCCTCTCAACCCTGACATGAATCCTGTGAAGAACCGAACAGTGCTTCTGACTTCGCCCTGCCATTTCCGCCAGGATCGTGGAATTTGTTTGTTCGGTGTTTTCCTGGTGTTGTGGAGCTAAAGTCAGAGCAAGAAGCTTTGTGGTGAAGAGAATTTACTTGAACGAATCATCAACGCACCTAAACTGACCAATAGGCATGTCCTCGACTCCAAAGCAATGAATATTTTAGCCCTCCTTCTCTTTGTTTCCCCGGTGTGAACACAAACTAAACAAAGCCGACAGTCAGGATGTCATGAGGCAGTTGGTGGATCCCCGTGGGACTGACGAGGATCCCATTCTGTCTTCACACACGGCGCTTGTGTTTTACCTTCCCGACGCCAATCAATACCAGTTTTTCCCCTTGTGTGGACGAGAAAAACAGCCGTGGGGAAATGAAATGCTGTGCGGTATGTGCAATCTGATGTCTCTCAGAGTGACTCTCAGCTACTGCCAGGTCAAATTTTAGCTCGATATTTGTTAAGCTGAATGAGTTATTACCCTTTTTCTGTTGGCTAATGTTAAATAGCTGTGGCAGCCATTTAGAACTGGATTGACTCTAGATGTCTTTTCTAAGAGTATCATTACAATTCTTCCAATGGTTCATGAGATATTTTGCTAACAGGGTTCGCTTCAAGGGTTATTACCTCCACCAAGGAGGTGGTGTTGTTAGCAAGATAACAACTAATAAACAGATTTTGATCAAATAGATCAGAATAAAGTTGGGGTTGTCTGCAACCGGGTAAAGGTAGGAACGTCTCACGGGTCCAGGATGATGCCAATTGATTTCAAAGTGGCTGGGGTCAAAGGTCAAACCTTGTCTACGCTCCAGCAGGCGTTACCTCCGCCAAGGAGTTTGTTTTCGGTCATGTCTGTTGGTCTGTTTGTCTGTTAGCAAGATTACATAAAAACTAACAAACAGACTTTGTCTGAGGGTCCTGGGTGGATTATGTATCATGGGTCAATATGTACCTCAGCATCAGGTTCATAGTTCTTCGTGTACTTTGGTTTGAGCGTCATGGTTTGATATGTAGTTTGGTATGAGGGTGCCGGTCTCATGATTAGGGACATACCTCGGTATGTGTGTCAGGGTGGGAGTTATATTGTATAAATGAAAAACACAAGCCACAGAAAATTCCTTGAGGTCTTTGTTGTAGGCAGTCATACAAAGGAAGAAATGATTCCATCCCACAAACTGATTTCTTGGAATCTATCAAGGAAAAAACAAAGAAACCCTACGAGGAAGCAAAGCGGACAGAGATGACTGACAGTCAGATTCATGGTGATTCCAGCAACTTCTTCTACAGGAGAGAAGAAAGCTCTCGTAACATTAAAAATATAAACTTGTCCAACACAGAAACAAAGTATGCTCCTAATTGTATTAAATTGTACCTGTTTGAGGCTGCTGCCATCTTAATATGGCGCTTACAGCTCCAACTAACCCAAACAGCAGCACCAGATACAACGCTAACGTGCCGCTCCCATGATGCTTTTTACAGATACTTCCTGCTGACTTTCCTCATGCATTTGATGAATGTGGATGAGAAACCCATCCAAAGGGAAACCTGTAGGTCCCATTAAACGTGGCGATAACATGGTGGCGCTGGATCGATCTTGGCTGGCTCAGACTCCTCAGAGGAATGAAGGGGAAAACAAACACACACACACACACACACATTGAGAGCGCCATCTGTCATGGCTGTCGGCAGCCTGGCCACCATCTCCCCCTCTAAATGGGGCTAAAAGACAAAATAATAGACTGAGGGAGGAGGAGAGAGACGAGGAGTGAGCCGTTGCCCAGGGAGCAGACAAACACCGGCGGATTCCACGCGACGCCATCAGCCCGCCGATGAGACAGTCCCTTCAGCTTGCCTATCGAATCCCCGACGCCATTGCAAAACTGGCGAGGAAGGTGACGCCCGTTTTTAATCCAACACGGAGGAGAGGATTATACGGCGACTGTAGGAACAGTTGGAGACATTTCTGATAAAATTCACAGGAGGGGTAAAATAATGTAGCAATCAAAAGTGCTTTAAGTTACTCAATACCAGGGGTGGGCATTCCTGGTCCTCAAGGGTCACCATCCTGCAGGTTCTCCTTGTTCCTCTGCTCCAACACACCTGATCTGAATCAATGGGTGATTAACAGGCTTCTGCAGAACATGAAGAGGTGATTTAACCTCTGAATCAGGTGTGTTGGAGCAGAGAAACAAGGAAAACCTGCAGGATGGAGACCCTGAGGACCAGGATTGGCCACCCCTGCTCAAGACAGTAAATTCACAAGAACACTTGGACCACAAAAGAAGATTTCTGTCCAAGTTATCAGACTCCATATTTAGATTTTCAAGCTGAGATGTTTGTCAGTGTTCATATATGTAATGAGCAGCTTAGCAGCAGTTTATTACCTTCTGTAATCTGACTAGTAATGTCCATAAAAAAGTCAAAGATTTAAAGTAACCACTCTTAGATTCAGAGCAGGAAGTGTTCTGATGCAAAGAGAAGAAGTGGGTTTTTTTAGCAGACAGGCAGAATATTCACCTCAGGCCTTGTCCACACGGACAAAAGTGGATTTTCCACCTTAAAACAACTCCAATCTCCAAATAAAGGTATGTAGGTTTAAATATTTGCGTTTCAAGACGGCAGCAGTCTGCTTTGGTTTTGGCTGCGTTCAGACCAGCGTTAGCTCGTCAGTCCGGAATCAACTTTAACTAAGATTTTCGTTTGCCCAAATCAAAATCTCCAAATTATTCCTTTGGGGCTATGAGTTTATTTAAATTCATTGTGTCTTGATTTTTGTTTTTAATCTGCAGTTCATGAATCAAACTTTTCTTTCTGCCGGTAAAGTCTGCCCCTGCGCCGTAATGGCTGAAGGTTTGGATGGCAGCCAAGTCTGAATTATGTCAGAGTGAAACTGCTCATAAATACTAAGCAAATTAGTTGTGGTCAGTAACATTAATCTACTGTTTGTCTTTTATATTTGGGTTGCAAGACAACAGAATCGTTATGGGAGTACCATTTAGTTAACTGATTTGTTGTCCCTTTTTGTTGCACATCAGCAGGACGGCTACTTTTTGAACAGATCATGCTTTCATGATTACGAGAACTCCCGGACAGCAGCGTCCGCGTGCCTACCTGTGGCTGATCTGTGTCCCCCGTAGGCTGGACATGGTCTCTTCCAGGTTCTGCCGCAGGTCCGCGATGTTCTTCACCGTCCTCATGCGCCTCGTCTCAGGGTCCTCTCCTGCTGAGACACATTTCGTTGGATTCACTGAAACGCTCGAGTCATGCGCACCGTTCGAACGTGTACAATACAAGAAAGTGAGATTTCTATGGGTGTCGCCGAACGTCTCAGCGGGGTGGACAAGAATGACGACCAGTCACAGCGACAGGAGGCCCGTTGCTGACAGTTTCGAGCCCAAACAGTAAAAAGAGCCTGTCAGGCTGCACTACATGCACTTCTTTTGACTTTTTTATTTTCCTCTAGGCTGATGCAAAAATGTCACGTCCTGACATCATGCAGTCTGTCAGCGAGAGCAGGACACGGTCGTGCTCTGTCAGAGTTCCTGGGCTTCTCTGTCAGACCCAACAGGAGAAGAAAACTGAACCAGAGCTTCTAAGCACAATCTGAGCAGTATTTCAGAACGGCAAGCCCACCAAAAATATCTGCCTGTCCGATCTAATTAAGCCTCGTTGAGCTCGTTCATATCTGCAGGCGGGCACCACAGATTGGGTAATTAACAAGTGGCATGAGACAGAATGGGTGGCAGCCGCTCTGCTTTTCAGTTTTAAGGTGCTTTCAGAGTCAAAGCGTCTCCATGGTGAAGATGAGCAAACCTGCAGATGTTCTTAAATGCAGCGGGAAGGGGAGGCGAGGTGTTCTGCTCCATTATGTTCAGACTTTAAGCAGCAAGCTACCGAATGACGCAGCAAAACGAGTTAAAAGAAGGTGTAAAAAGGCTTTTCACTCACAACCAGTGCAGGTGAACGTCCTTAACCTCGCGCTAACTCGTGAAGTAAAACTCTCGTTATTGCTGCATAAATGTGATGATTTAAAACATCAGAGTTATTCGCATAATAAGGTAAATTCTACTGTGTGCAACAGCTATTATAGGAAATCCATATTAATGTTAAATATGTAAAATCTCAGGATCTCGTAAATTAATGCCTAATATATATTTTGCACATGCAAAATGTGATTTTGAAACATGTTAAATTCATCTTTTTGTTGTTTTTTAATAAGAAAGTGCATCACAGACACTGATATCAACCTAAAAGAAATGTTTGCCCTTACTGAAATGGGTTTTTGTGTTTAACTTATAATAAATTAATATCTTACCAGTCCCTCCAGGATTTCATGGGCATTTTTTGTGATTGTTGCAGCTAAAATGCCTGATTTCGCGGGGCATTTTCCTAAAAGTTGCATTTTTTTTTTTTACTAAAATCAATAAACAAACATAACTTTTAATATCTAAACCAAAAATCCTTCCTAGTTTTGTAAGATAATTCCCAACAAACATTGACATTCTCAAAAGGTGCTTTATTTGAGAACTTTGATAGCTTCTAAACTGACATTCATGAGCATTTCTGGATTGTCCCTGGTCTGCAGCTCTCCTCAC